>NC_058132.1:456494561-456557986 GCF_016433145.1 Gracilinanus agilis
CCTGTCTCTAGGCCTGACTCTCACTCCACTGAGCTACCCAGCTGCCCCTAAGAGCTACTTTTTACTCTGCTGCCATCTTAACCTGGAACCTCCTAGAAAGAGCTCTATAGTTATTTTGAAAGTAATTTCTTTTACTCACTTGTCCTGTTTTGGTAATATAAAAAAAAGAATGTTGATTTTCGTGGGTTTATTTTGAATATTGTTACTTTACTGAAATTATTTCAATTAAAATTTAGTTAATTCTCTGTGTTTCTCTAATTAGAACATCATATCAACTGCAGAAAGTGATTATTTTGTTTCCTCTTGACCCATACTAAGTCCCTATTTTTTTATTCTTTTTGCTATAGCTAGTTTTTCTCAAACCATAAAATAATTTCTCACTGATCTTTATCTTATTGAAAAGGGCTCTAAAAATTTTCTATTACATCTAATACTCCCTCAGTTATTGTATATCATATTAATGAAAGATCCCTCTATTCCTATGATTTTTGCATATCTTTCTTTTAAAAAAAATGGGTTCTATATTTCATCAAATAATTTTTCTGTATTTATTGATATACTTTAAAAATTATATTCGTTATTAATATGGTCTCTTTTGTTTATGGTTTTCCTAATATTGAGGAATTTCTGAATTTCTGGCATAAATCCAACCTGATCATAATGTATAAATTTTTTTATTGTGCTGTTGTGGTGTCTTTGCTAATATTTTATTTGATATTAGGGTTATTAATTTGTAGTTTTGTTTCTTTTTTCTCACCCCTGCCTTAGTTATCCAGGCCAAATTTAATTTTGAAATTAATTATTCTTTGCATGTTTGACAGAATTCACTGTAAATCTTTCTGGTCTGGGATTTAAAAAAAATTAATTGGTTAAAAAACAACTCTATTTATTAATTCAGAATTTTTTTTTGCTTTCAGAATTTTGACTTCTTTGATTTCCCTCTTTCTTTTTGTGTTTGTTTTTTAATTTAATGCCTTTATAGGGTTTTTTTTTTAGCTGCACATTTGATCCATTGATGTGTTCCTTTTCTCCACGTTTAATAAAAGTTTTTAGAGATATAACTTTCCCAGCAAGGACTACTTGGACTGTATATCAAAATTTTTGATATATTGTCTTACTTATTGTCATTTTCTTTGATAAAATTTTTTGTTGTCTTTAATGCCTTATTGCCTACATTTTAGGATTAAATTATTCTCTATTTAATTTTAAGTCTTTTTTTCAGATACTGTTTATTGGTTGTAGAATTCATTGTGTTGCTATCCATAAGGAAGAAATGTATTTAATAATTTTGCTTTTCTGAGTGAGCCAGGTGGTTCAGTGGACAAAGATTCACATCTAGAGATGAGAAGTCCTAAATTCAAATTTGGCCTCAGACACTCCCTAACTTTGTGACTGTGGGCAAGTCACTTAACCACAATTGCCTAGCCCTTACAACTCCTCTGCCTTGGAACAAATACTTAGTATTGATTCTAAGACAGAAAGTATGTGTTTAACAAATACTTTAACCTTTCAGTATTTGTTTATGAGGGTTTTTATGCCCTAGCGCCATGTTGGCGAAGATGTGGTTCTGGTGTGCTAGAGGGGGCTACTCTATTCCCCTGTCTTCACCTCACCTGAAGACATTTTTTGCATGCCCCTGTCCCTCTGTGAACACATCCTTCC
Source organism: Gracilinanus agilis (assembly GCF_016433145.1). Lineage (NCBI taxonomy): Eukaryota > Metazoa > Chordata > Mammalia > Didelphimorphia > Didelphidae > Gracilinanus > Gracilinanus agilis. The sequence continues at coordinate 456,496,224 of NC_058132.1, forward strand.
TCCACTCCCTGGGGTAATGCAAGGTGGGGAGGGGCTTGCAGGTGGCTTGAAGGTGCAGTTGGGCATGCAATCTAAAAAGTTTGCAATGCTGCCTTTGAGCAAGGCTAATTTTTGTAAAGGTGTCACATGCAGCTGAGAAATATATGAATATATATATATGTACATATATATATATATATATATATATATATATAAATTCCCTTCTGTTCCCATTTAGTATTCTCCATTGAGCTATTACAACTACATTTTCTAAAGTTCTATTTTGGACCCTAACTTCTTTCTTGTTTATCTTTTTGTTAGATTTGTCTAAGTGTGAAAAAGTACTTTGTGGTCCCAAGTATTATAGTTTTACTTTCTTTGTCTCTTTGTCATTCAATTAAACATTCTTTATGTACTTAGCTCCTATGCCTTTTGGTACATATATATTATAGTTTTATATCATTTTATTGCCTCTTGTGCCTTTAATCATTATTTTCCTGCTTATCTCTTTCAGACATATCTACTTTCACTCTTTTTTGGCTGAGATCATGATTGCTACCCTTGCTTCTTTTTTTTTAAAGCTTAAATATATATGTAGGTTTCTTGCAAAAAACAAATATATTGTTGGATTTGGCTTTTCAATCCATTCTGCTATCTTCTTCCATTTTAAGGATGAGTCTTCTTTGACCTAATTTCCAAGTCACTGTTTTTTTCTAAAATATGTTTTACATTTTCTTTTGTTTTTTACAATCCTTTGATTTTGTTCTAATATTTATTATTGTGTCAAAGAGTAATTTTGTTCTTTCTTCTCTGTCTGATTTTCAGGCATCAAATATTCAAATATGGTTTTCTACTTTTTATTCTAAGCTATTTTCTGTTCTTTGATTGTCTGGTAGTGAGCTATCTCACCAGGCATGGCATGCTTTGATGCCTTTACTCTTCAAGGCCTGGGCAGAGTTAAGGTCTGTTTCATGTTTCCACAGAATGGTAGGATAAGGGGTCAGGGGAGGATGTATTGGCAAAGACTGTAATAGTAGTAGGGAAAATTAATGAGTAGATCCAAGATCAAAAAATGGTTGGTCAGGCTGTGCACTCTTGCAGAGCCCTGGGGCTAGATGTAGGAGGAGGGGTGCTGAGTAAATATTAGACATTAGTCTTCTCTGCTATTAATTCATAAGAGTCTTGCCTTTTTATTTTTTTTTTTTTGTTGTTGTTTTGATCTGTGGAGTGGGAGAATTGTGGGAATTGAATGAACCAAACTGATTCCATCTTGTAATAACTGACTTAATTTTGAGACATGAGTTTCATTTTCCTACAACTTCTCCCTGCATACTAATCATGGTGAGTTATATCCTGTTTCACATGTAGAAAAGTCTACCTGCTCACTCTCCCTCCCCTTCAACTCCTCAAACTTGCTCATCCATTTTGCTATCTTCTTCCATTTTAAGGAACTTGCTCATCCCCATCCCAATCATAAAATCCCTAATCTTTTCTCCAATTAGAAATCAGATAATTTAATCTTATGTCCCTATTTAATTATTTTCTTTTAATGCATAAAAATCTATCCTTCCCTATATGCAGGATCCAGTGCCAAGTTAAGGAGGACTGGTCCCAATTTATTATGCAATTGACATGGATTACTTAATAAATTGACATGTTTGGAAACTCAAACCTGTGGAGATATTTTATTAGCAGAGACGGCAAAAAGTAAAACAAAGTCTCCAAGCCAAAAAGAAATAGGTTTATTGAGAGAGGGCTGGTCTCACAATAAAGGCATACTGGTCAAAACCAAAGATCCAGAACCTTGTGAATGGCCTCCCTTTATACACAAAAGACTGATGCTCCAAGTGTCACATCAGAACAGACACAGACTCCCCAAATGTCACAGGCTAGTTTATATTCATAAGCTTGAGTAAGTGTACCTAAGCATCAATCCTGAGTAACAAGGGTTCCTAACAATCAGCAAAATATTAAGCAAAAAATAATAAAAAGGAGAAATGATGTTTGATACAAAATGTGGGTCAAACAGAATGTGGGTGGAGTGATCTTGAAGCTAAAAGAATCAGAGGTGCTTGTGGTTTTGGACTTGAAATCAAAAGGCTTAAGTATAGCAAACTCTCTAGTGCTTAAGACAAACTCAAGGCCACACTTCACTAGATAAAATGCTAATGTAATCATAAAAAGGTTGACTGATACTTATGCTAACACTGTTCAGCTATGCTAAAACTACAATTTTAATTAAATCAAGATTTGTGCTAGTAATAAAATGATTGTAAAAGCTAATTTAGAAATAATCGTAAAGTGGGGTAGGGGATTTCATATTCACAAACCTTTGCTTCTTTGTATATGTATTTCACATTTGACCCATCACAGGAGACAATTTTCTTTTTTAGAATTCCTGTTTTGGAGAATAAAGACTGGGGAAGGTGTTTAGTTCTCTATTTTTTTGTTTACATGAGCCCGATTTTTTATAATGCCACTTAAAAGGATTCAGCTTCAATCCCCTAGTTCCTATATATTTTTCAGAGCTTATATCCCACTATTCAGCTATACATAAACACATTCCTCCAGACACAGTTCTATATACTACCTCCCAAATATTTCTTGCATTTTATTATCTTTGCACATGTTATTCTATCCACCTACACTGCTCTGGATGAATTGCCCTTCCAAGTGGCACAGATAACTATAATTCTATTCTTTTGCTGAATTTGTTGTTTGTTAGTGGCGCTATTAAATTTAACCACCATCTTATCTTTGAGTTTGTAGTATAGGTATTTTTCTAGAGTTAATCCTGTCTTCAAGATCAGTATATTTTGCTTGTATGTTAAAAAGTGTGATAACCTACATGATGTTTTATCGTAAATTTACATTTTCTAGTGACATATTAAGTATTAAAGTTTAGAAAATGCTCGGTTAAAAAATAATTGCATTTTGTTTCTCTTCTTCAATATTGTCCTTCATTTTCATGTATTTGTATACTGAATCAATTATTGTCTTTTTCATTTCTTTAGTGAGGCTTGCTTGTTACTATGCCAGTTAATTCTGCTTTCAAAATCTTTCTCTTTAAAATAATTCAGAAATATCCCACAGTGGTTCCATATTTTCTTCAGAATTCTCAGGATCTTCTGCCTCATCAAGTGATTTTTTTATTTTCTTTTGCCTTATAATACTTAAATATAGATGCCTGTATTCTCACACTTGATCCCTATTGTTTTATCTACTAATATAAGTAAGTTTTCTTCCTCCTGAGAGCTTTGTTAATTTCAATCTTTTTTCCTAATTTTCCTTATTGCTCACTTTCTGAATCCCTCCCCTTTAAAGGCAGTTTCCCTAATGGCTAGATGTCAACTGTTTCAGCCTCCCTCTGTATTGGACCATTCATTGTTCACTAGTCTGAATCACTGCCCAAAGTTACTTTTGGGGGGTCAGAAATGGCCTCAGTTGAATGCTAGGCACTTTCCCCTCAGTCTCAGTGTAGTGGCATACTGCCTTTCATCCCTGTGTTTCCTATCCCCATTGCCTCTGTTCCTCTCTTATCTGACTCATCTAACTCAGCTCTTTGCTGTATATTATTCCTTCCTATTAAAGCCTAATCCTATTTAAGCATTTGGATCTCCTTTGTTTCAGAGGAGGAAGGTTGAGGTTGGGGTATAAAGTTGAGCTCTACTGCAAGAGAATGAGTTGTCTTGTGCAGTTCTGATGTTAGGAACATGATGAGGAAAGTAGGTGCTCAATGAGTGTGACAGGGGTTAAGGATTATTGATTTTCTCTGGTATTAGTTCTTTGAGTTTTTACCATGTTTAGATTCTTGGTCATGAAATCAAGTGAAATTGTTTTATCATCGTGACATAATTCCTATTTTGAAGATAGTCTAGAGATTCAAAGAATAAGAGAATATATACAGTCCTTCATTTGGTTCTCATGACCCTGAAATCCAGACCTCTGATTTTATTGCTGTAAAAAGCCTCCGGTGAAGAATTTTTAATAGTCAACAAGTCAACAACTATTAAACACTCTGTGTCAGGCTCGGATCTAAGTTCTGGGGATCCAAAAAATGACAAAAAAAACCCTACCCCTTCCCTAAAAGATACTAGTGGATTAATTTACTTACCAAGACATTGGCATTTTCTTTGCAATTTATACTCAGATTTGCTTGTGGCTCTGTGAGTTTGCGACTTGACTGGTGCTCTGAGAGTTTTATGTGACTTGTCCAAGGTTGCATGAGACATATCTAAGGAAGGATATGAAATTTAGGTTTTCCAGAATCCAAGACGATTTCTCTATTCTCTGTACCGTATTGCCATTCTAAATGCTTAACAATATGTTAAAGTCAAATTTTTAGAGCCTGGGATTATATGAAAGGGATGTCTTTATTTTGAAGGTAAGAAAATTTAGATTCAGAAAAGCAAAATAACTTTGCCAAGGTGACATGAGAAGCAAATGTAGAAATGGGACTGAAACTAGATCCTCTTTTCACAAATCCAGTACTTCTTCACAAACTGAGCTACATTTTCCTGTGTGACATCAGTTGCCAAGAGAAACAGAGATGTTGGCTTCTCATCTAATTAAGCAGATCATTTTTTTTTCCAGATTCTTAAGCAAGGAAGACATTAGTGAGCCTGTTTCTTAGGGCAAATAATACATAGGGCTGATACACTAGCTACCTGGCATAACTGAAAATCTGATAAGATTAGACCCAAGAGAACACAGGACAGGAAACAACAAATAATGCAAAGGTTGGGCACCATTAATGAGAACAAAAATTTCTTTGTATGTTGGAGGCATCCTTTACTGGAATGAGATTAAACAGAAGATTAGGAAACTTCTAGTGTAAAGTTTACAGTGTTCTTGTCTTTCAGAATCCGAGAGAATAAACTGCCATAGGTGTACACATTTGTTCTTTATAGTGCCTTTTTCTGAAGAACTTGTAACAATAATTAATTTTATATATGTAATCTCATTTGATTATTTATTGTTTATATTTATATACACACACACACATATATATATGTATATATGAAGTACTTGAACCCTAGATGCTACAGATTCAAAACCAAATATGCTTCATTAAATGATGCTTTGGCAAATATTACCTTATCGTAGATAAAATGTTAGATACATTTATCAAATACCAAATGTAGGTGATAAGTAAGATTATATATATATATATATCACATATATTTATAAAGCATTTAATATACTGGTCTCATTTGAACCTCACAACAGCTCTGTGAATTAGGTGCTTTACCCATTTCACATATAAGGAAAGGAGTCTGAAAGATGTTCAATGACTTGCCCAGGGTTACACTTTTATAAATGTCTAAGGCAGTATTTGATCACCTTCTGACTTTCCATCCAATTACTCTAGCCATTGAGCCCCTGTATATGTGATATGGTGAGTATTCAATAAATACTTCTTTATTCACTGATTGAATCCACGTGGAGGTGTCAGTGTATTTTTTCAACTCTTCTACTGGGAATATTACTTATATCCATTTTGTACCTAGATAAAGCTGGCACAATGAAGTAATATGGAGAAAAGATTGAATTTCTAACCACTTTCCTTCCTCAATATTATAAACAGAGTGAAGATTTCCTTTCCATGTTTGATTATAGATAGAGCAGTGATGGCGAACCTGTTAGAGATGGTGTTCTGGGTGCTGCTTCCACCCCCACCCCCTGGGCTGAGTGCCATGCCTGCCCCACCTGCCCCACCTGAGACCACATGCAATGCCCCTCTCTCCTACCACATGCTGGGTACGCCCTATGCCTCTCCCTTACCTCACACGGGGGAGGGAAGGAGTACTCCCATTGGGCTGCTGGGCAGAGAGGAGAGTGCAGTGAGGAATGTCCTCAGTGAGTGTAGAGAGGGGGAGGGGAGTGGCCCGAGCACCCCACTCCCTTCTAGCTCTGCCCACTATGAGCCACTCACCTCACCCCCTGTGCACTCCCATTGGGCTGCTGGGCAGAGGGGCGGGGGATGGGAAAAAAAGTAATCAGTCATGATGGAGAGGGGGAGGGGAGCTGCTCCACCCGAGTCCCTCTGCCTTTCTAGTAACGAACTGGGAGGGGGTGGGAAGGAGCATTCTGCATGCCATCTTTGGCACCCATGCCATAGGTTCACCATTACTGGTACAGTCTTTTGCGGGCCTGAGTTCCACATGTACTAGCCAAAACGCCTTAGCCCAAGTGAATAGAGGGTTACTCTAATCAATAGAAACCAAGATAAGTTTGCCAATTGAATTTTATGGTAGGAAGAAGAAAGCATGGAAGGGCAAGAAAGATAGCTGTGTAATAATACAGTGTTGATGGAAATTATTCCCTGTGTAAGCCCATATTTGGAGCTATGTTCAAGTACCAGATATAACGTAATGGTATGGTCATAATCTGTCCCTTTCCCTCAAATGACCTCACCCCTGAAATTGTGATGAAAATGATAAAATATAACTTTGTCATTTATTTATTTATTTTTACTTACTCATAGTATTTTATTATTTTATTTAAGTATTTTTCCATGGTTATGATTCATGTTCTTTCCCTCCCCTTTTCTCTCTCTCCTCCCAGAGCTGACAAGCAATTCCATAGGGTTATACATGTATTATCACTCAATACCTATTTCCATATTACTCATTTATAAAAGAATAATCTTTTAAAAAACCAAAATCCCTCATCCTATACCCATATAAATGCATGATAAATCAAATGTAAAATATAACTTTGAATGGGACGAGTTGACCCTCTATGCTGTAGTATTCCTGACTACAATGAGATATATTAGTATTTTCTCCATAGGGCTCAATTTTTAGAGCAAACTATATGATGGGCATTTTTGTATTCTGCCCTTCCAAATAGTCTCTATAAAGTTGTCAGGGCAAATAATTCATAGGAATGCCATTTTATTTGGTTTTAATTTTATATTTCAGATTGCTGGGCTGATCGGTCCCCACTTCATGAAGCTGCATCTCAAGGGCGTCTCCTTGCTCTCAAAACTTTAATTGCACAAGTAAGTAATTGGATGATTGTCTCAAAAGAATTTTTAGTGCTTATATTGAAACTGAACCTTACCTTTATGATCCACATAGACCAGCAATTCCCAAATTATGTTTTGAGGTTCCCAGGTGTACTGAACTATATGAATAGTCTATTTAAAAATGTATACCATTTTTCCTCTAGAGGATATTGGTGTTTAAAATTAGGAAATGCTATTTACTTTCCTTCCATCCTCAAACAACTATACTTTAATCATATATGTAGCAGGATGGAGTACTGTGTTTAAACAAAAAAACTCATTTCTTTAATTCCCTATTGATATCTATAGCACATTAAAATTAAACAAAGGAGCAGCAACTGGGTGACATAGTGGATGGAATGCCAGGCCTGAAATAGTCAAAACTCATCTTCCTGAATTCAAATATGGCCTCTGGACCTTAGTTACTAGCTATATGACTCTGGACAAGTCATTGAGCCCCGTTTGTCTCAATTTCCTTATCTGTAAGGTGAACTGGAGGACAAATTGGCAAACCACTCCAATATCTTTGCCAAGAAAATCCCAGAGTCAGATATGACTGAAAATGACTCAACAACAAAAATTAAACATGCTACTTTTCCAAAATTAATTCCAAGACTATACTTGTCAACATTTACTTTGGTGTGTTACATTTTATTTACTATATGAAAGTTCATGATATGGAATCCAAGGCCAAGTTGTAATAAAAAGGTAAGTTGCCTTACTTTTTGCAAAAGGTTTAATAAATATATGAATAAATGTAGCCAGAAGAAATCGTGCTTTATTTAGAATGAAAATGTGTACTGCAGGGATGATTCATTATGCACCCTTTTATTAGTTTTTATCACTCCAGTCCCACTCGTGGAGGCATCATTTTAATCAAAAAACAAACTACAAACACTCTGTGCCAAGTATCATGTTAAGCACCAGGTACTATATACTTTTGTTTTTTTATGTTTTTTTTTCATTTCTTCCTCTTATAAGTTAACTGTTTTTGCCCTAAAAGGGAATTACCAATAAAACATTTTCAATAAACCTTCATGAAATATATATTTTTTCAATTATTCTCTCATCTCTTACTGCATTTACTTATTCTTTGATAATTCTGGTGACTGAACTAGTCAGACTGCTTAAAGTCAAATTCAGTTCATTCACAACATTGTTTCCTTTGCCTCCAAGTTTCTCTTCTTTTCTCTTTCTGTTTCTTTACATATAGTCAGAAAATGATCAGATTGATTTCATTATCAGCAGTTTCCATCATTCATTTTTTATCTATTTAATATTTAGAAGCAATAGTGCTGTGAAAAGAGCATTAGAGAAGGATCACAAATATTTGGAATTGAAATAGACTAGTCCAGTCTAAAGCCTGGAGAGCGTATGTTTTGCCTTATGTCATACAATGAATTAATTGCAGAGCCAGAAGAAAGTCCTGAGATTTTTGTGTGACATGACACAATACACAACCTTTCTGGACCTCACTTTACAATGAAGAGATTTGGCTAGGTGGAGGATAAGATTTCTTTCAATTCCAAAATGATATGATTCCAAGATTCTAAGAATTTTCACCTAAAGTTTTTCCATAATGCACTGCTGCCATCTTGTGAACAGATTTGTTTTTAAAGCATTGAGCTTTCAAAAAATGCAAGTCATATATAAGATAAAGAAAAAACTACTTTTCTATATTAAATAAAATGATCAATTTGAAACTTTATTTTAAACTTGGTTGATCTGAAGATTAGACAGACCCATAGAAGCAGGACAGAACAAGAACTTAGGGGCCCAGCAACAAAAAATAGGAAGAACTCTGGATCTGTAGGTATTTAGCATTCAGAGGTCTAGCATTAAGCAAATAGGGGTTCAGGCAAGGAGATATGGTAGTGAATACTAAGTATCCTCATGAGCCCTAAGAAACAAAGATAGAATGTGACCTGATAAACCTTGAGCACATTTGGAATAATGACTCACGTTTCCCTAGCATTTTTATTTTAACAAAGGTACAATCTCTCACAAACCTTATGAAATTGATAGTGTATTATTATTCTCATTTATAGATGAGGAAACTGAAGCTCAGCATAGTGGCATGATTTGACCATGGTCTCACAGCCAGTAAGTGGCAGAAATAGGATTGGAATCTCAGTCTTTCCTGACACTAAGCTTTTCCCACTACCCAAAACACTCTCAAGTCTCCAAAGTTACCAGTGATCTCCTTTTTTAAATTTTTTAAAATTTATTAATAGAATTTATTAACCCTAAACATCATCCATCAAATATGGATGATAGATATGGATACATAGATAGACAAATAATATCTTTCTTATTCATTCTTTGGAAGTAAACATTCACAAGTTATTCAAATATTAAAATTCACAGCTGTATATAATGTTTTCTTGGTTCTACTTATTTCAGGCTTCATTATCTCATGTAGTTTTTTCTGAGTTAAAAAAAAATTAACCAGCTCACTATTTTTTGTGGCATAGTAGTATTCCATCAAAATCATACTCCAAAATTTTGTCATTCCCCAGCTGATGAATATCTGCTTGATTTCCAGTTCTTTATGACCACAAGGAGAGCTGCTATAAATATTTTGGAATGTATAGGTTCTTTTCCTTTCCCCCTGATCTCCTTGGGAAACAGACCCAGGTTATTGCTGGGTCTGAGGGTACACTACAGTTTTATAATTCTGTTCATAATTTCAAATTGCTCTCCAAAGTGGCTGGATCAATTCACAGTTCCACCAAAGTAGTTAGTGTCTTCATTTTCCTACAGTTTCTCCAACATTTATCATTTTGCCCTTTTGTCATTTTAGCAAATCTAATGAGTGTGAGATGATATCTTTTGGAGCATTTTTTCATATACCTATATATGACTCTGATTTCTTCATTTAGAAACTGTTCATATCTTTTGGCTATTTATCATTTGGAGGATGGCTCTTATTCCCATAAATTTGAAAAAGTTCTCTTTATTTTAGATATGAGACCTCTACCCAAGAAACTGCCTACGAATTCTGCCCCCATCCCAGTTTTCTGCTTTCCTTCTAATGTTGGTAGCATTTATTTGTACAAAAACCTTTCAATTTAATGTATTCAATTATCTATTTTACATTCTCACAGTACTCTCCATCTTTTGTTGACTCATAAATTCCTCTCCTATCTATAAATCTGATAGGTAATATGTTCCCTTTTCTTCTAATTTGCTTATGATAGATATCTCCTTTTTTGTTTAGAACATGTCTCCATTTTGATCTTATCTTAGTGAATGGTATCAAGTTTCTGCCAAACTACTTTCTAGTTGTCCCAGCAATTTTAGAGTAGTGATTTCTTATCCCAATAGCCTGGATTTTTACTTTTATCAAATACAGGGTTGCTATATAATCTTTTACTACTGTTTGCTTTAGTCTATTCTGTTCCACTGTTCCACTGTTCCACCTTTCCATTTCTTAGCCAGTACCAAATAGTTTTGCTAATTGCTGCTTTATAATTCATTTTAAAATCTGGTTCTGCTGGATCTCTTTCCTTTATGTTTTTTAATTAATTCTTTTGATACTCTTGATTTGTTCTTCCAAATGTATTTTGTTATTACTTTTTCTAGCTTAATAAGTTGTTTTTTTTTTGTAATTCATTTGAGATGGCATTGAATAAGTAAATTAGTTAAGGTAGGTTTGTCATTTTAATCAATGAGTTACCAAATCTGATGGTCTCTTCACAGTGCTAATCCTTCTCAACTTGTCTGCTGCATTTTGCACTACTGTCTCTTCTTTTGGATATCCTCTGCTCTTTGGGTTTTCCTTAAAAAACCTTTTCCTGCTACACTTTTAACCTTTCTGGCCACTATTTCTCGGGTTTCTTTTTGTTGCATCTCCATCCTTCTCACTCTAAGTGTTCCTTTTCCTCTAGTTCAGTAATAGGCCCCACAGGCCAGATACAGCCTCCTGAAATGTTCTATCTGCCCTGCAACATTATTCCTAATCTGACAAATACAATGAGTAGGATACAATATAATGAAACTTCGAAAGAGTTGCCTTAGAAACAGACTGATAGATGAGCATTTCCTTTCCTTTAGCCCCCTTTTTAAAAAGTTTGCCCATCATTGCCTAGTTCTCTCATTTCATTTATAAAAGCATTTTAACTTTTTTCCCCTTAAACTTTTGCTTCATCTCTTATAGGAAATCTAGTTGATTTTGTGTCTAAGCTATATTAAGAGATAGATAGGTGGCACCATGGGTAGAGTGCTGGGCCTGGAGTTAGGAAGATCTGAGTTCAAATATAGCCTCAGGCTTTCACTAGGTGTGTGACCCTGGACAAGTCATTTACATGTACCTCAGTTTCTTCAACTGCAAAATTAGAGATAATAATAGCACCCATTTTAGAAGATTGTTGTCATCTGAGATTTTGAGATATTATTTACAAAGCCTTTAACACAGTTCTTGGCACATAGAAGGTACTTAATATGAAGGAAGGGGGCCTAGCAGTACCAGATATTAAACTATACTATAAAGCAGCAGTTATCAAAACAATATGGTACTGGCTAAGAGACAGAGAGGAGGATCAGTGGAATAGACTTCGGGTAAGTGACGTCAGCAAGACAGTATATGATAAACCCAAAGAGTCCAACTTTTGGGACATGAATCCACTATTTGACAAAAACTGCTGGGAAAATTGGAAAACAATATGGGAGAGATTAGGTTTAGATCAACATCTCACACCCTACACCAAGATAAATTCATTACTCTCCCCTTCTTTCATTTTAGCCAATCTGCTAGGTGTGAGGTGATACCTCAGAGTTGTTTTCATTTGCATTTCTCTAATTATTAGAGATTTAGAACACTTTCTCATGTGTTTATTGATACTTTTGATTTCTTTACCTGAAAATTGCCTATTCATGTCTCTTGCCCATTTATCAATTGGGGAATGGCTTGATTTTTTTATACAATTGCTTTAACTCCTTGTATATTTGAGTAATTAGACCCCTGTCAGAGTTTTTCGTTATAAAGATTTTTTCCCAATTTGTTTTTTCCCTTCTGATTTTGACTACATTGTTTTTGTTTGTACAAAGGCTTTTTAGTTTAATATAATCAAAACCATTTAATTTACATTTTGTAATTTTCTCTAACTCTTGCTTGGTTTTAAAATCTTTCCTTTCCTTTCCCAGAGATCTGACAGGTATACTATTTTGTGTTCACTTAACTTATTTATAGTTTCCCTCTTTATATTCAAGTCATTCACCCATTCTGAATTTATAATCAACAAATACTGTAGTTGTAGGCTCCCTGGCCCAGGAGACTCACTGGTACCACTAGCTCCCCTAATATCAGCCTGTTAACCCCCTTATTACAACCTTTCCATTCAGTTTAAGAATTTATTTAAGAATAGTAGCTAATATATGCCAAGTACTATGCTAGCCACTAGGAACACAAAGACAAAAACTGAACTCTTCCATCACTTCCACTCTATTGAAGAGTACACAGAGAAGTAATATATATATATATATATATATATATATATGTATATTGATTTCAAAAGAGCAAAGAAATATCACCCAGGTTATCAGAATTTCCTTCAAGTCTGGGCTAGGATTGAATGGCTAGATTGCCTTTGTGACCCTGGATGTAAATGCTTTTAGGATCTAGTAGCAACTAATCCAATAAGCCACAATAGATTATACAAAATGTATAAAAGCATAAATAAAAAATCCTTTCATATCCTAGTAATATGAATAAATAAGTACAGTCCTACTACCAAATACATCAGCAACTACTCTGTCATTTGAAAACCAGTAACTAAGGTTTAATATTGAAACATTTGTTTATTTCCAAATATAGTTATAGTTTTTTGGTCACTAATGTTTTAGAGCCCTGGAAGAATCTAATGCTACAGCACTGTGAAGCTAATGAATTATTTATTCTATTTAATATTTTCTAATTCAAGCCTTTTCCTGACTATGACCTCTTTTTGATGTTTAAATTTATTTCTACTTCTAAGACTTATTCTCAGGAGCAGATAGATATAAGGTATTTCCTCTTTATATTATTATATGTGTATGGTCATAATTGAAGAATAAGTTGAATTACTTAAAAGAGCCTTTCTCCAATGGCTAGTTGTAAGCTAGAAAGGAGATTAGAATTTAGGGCTCTGGGCAACCATATTCATCCTTTGAACACATGTCAATTCTATGAGTTCCACATCTTCCCCTTCTAGCTCCCCTTTTTCTTAGCCTAGACTCATTTCTCCTCGTCCTCTCTTTAACCCTCCTCCATCCTTACTTAATATCAACAAATATTGTTCATTTCTAAAACATAGAAAACTGGAGAGAGTAGAGAATATTGCCACTATCTTCTCAAATATTGTAGTCAATCCTCTTTTCTTCCAATTTAGGGAATCAATGTGAACCTCGTGACAATAAACCGCGTCTCTTCTCTACATGAAGCCTGTCTTGGGGGCCACGTTGCATGTGCAAAAGTCTTATTGGAGCATGGCGCCCATGTGAGTAGCATAGAACAGTAAACACTAATTCTAGCTACTGTTCATTTCACTGAGACCTGTGTTCAGAAACTGGCCCTTGACCAAAGGCATGACACTTCTTTAGAGCAGGGCACAAGATGTGACTGGGACCAAGTATTCCAAGTGTGTTCTGGAGGCAGCCTTCTAAGGTAAATTCAGATGCAAGAGAGACAGTGACTCAAGGACAATAAAACAATCACTGAGCAGAATGTTCCATAGGAGATGGAGGAGAGAAGAGGACAGGTCTAGGCAGGGTTAGCTCACTGGGTATATGACCACCATCACAGAGAGGGAGAAGGGAAGCATCTCCTTTGTTGGCATCCTATTTATGTTTTTAGAAAAATTTTTTCCACGGTTACATGATTCATGTTCTTGTTCTCTCTCCCACTACCCCCCCCCAACCCCATAGCCAACACGCATTTCCACTGGTTTCTTCATGTGTCATTGATCAAGACTTATTTACATATTATTGATAATTGTTCTAGGGTGGTAATTAAGAGTCTACATCCCAAATCGTGTCTGCATCAACCCATATGTTCAAGCAGTTGTTTTTCTTCTATGTTTCCTCTCCTGCAGTTCTTCCTCTGAATGTGGGTAGCGTTCTTTTCCATAAATCCCTCAGAATTGTCCTGGGTCATTGCATTGCTGCTGGTACAGAAGTCCATTACTTTTGATTTTACCTCAGTCTCTGTGTACTATGTTCTCCTGGTTCTGCTCTTTTCACTCTGTATCAGTTCCTGGAGGTCATTCCAGTTCACATGGAATTCCTCCAGTTTATTATTCCTTTGAGCACAATAGTATTCCATCACCAACAGATACCACAATTTGTTCAGCCATTGTTAGCATCCTATTTTAACAAATGGTTCTTGCTAATGAGGTGCTGGGTTCAGTTTCCTAATTCAGAACAACTGCACATGCTCTTAATATCAATATTCTGATCCTCATGCCCTGGGGAAAAACTGTTTGCCTCCTCCCTAGAAATGGCTTTTCCTTTTGGTATTTGCTCTTGACCCAAAGCATTCTATTATACTAATCTCTACTATCAACTCCCCCCGCCCCCAGAATGTCCTTAGAATCTTGGTGATCTTCCCCATTAGTTACTGAAATTCCAAAACTATCATTATTCAGTTCTATGCTTCATTCAAGCAGCAGTGAGTGAGTGAAGATTCCTATGACTCACTTATTCCTTTTTTGATGATGAATCTTTTCAGGGATAAGGCATGGAGGCCACCTGGTACATCAAAAAGAACTCTGGATTTGTAGTCAATTTCAAGTTATTTTCATGATCACTTTACCTCAAGTAAATTTAGCCTCAGTTTCCTTAACTGTAAAGTGAGGCAATTGGCTCAGATGATCCCTAAGTTTTCTTATATGAAATTTTAGGGAATATTACAAACTAAGGAGGGGTTTCTTAATAAGCAGAATAAGAGAGTGGAGCTCAGGGGCAATAACTGGGATCATAAGGAAACACATTATTTTCTGGTTTCTTCAACCATCATTAGACAATAGTTAGTCATGCCTCAAAGGTAAAATGTGGGTTGAGAATAGAAAAAATTAGAGTATTTTTGGGGAAGAGGGACAGGGATGTTAAATTATAGGAGTTGGGGAAGAATGGTTAAGGTACTGGGAGTTGCTAAGACAATCATAAGTATATTTAATTTTTTTTAGATTTATTTATTTCTAATATTCTCTTTTTAAAATGTTGGGTTCTGAATTTTGTTTCTCTTTCCTACCCCTCCTGTTATGAAGAAAATTAGGATTTTAGACATTTAGTATAAATAGCACCCAGGCTGTCAGATAAGACCTAAAGGTTCCAATGATGGAATAGTGGCAACGAAGGAAATCTTTCCTGAGGACTCTGATATGGAGGGAACAGTGTGATGCTGTTTAACTGTCTCTAGTGGAGAGCCAAGGAGAGAGGACTTTTCTCTATCAAGGAGTCATCTGTCCTGCCAGGAAGTGCAGGTGTGAACATTGATCACAGCTCTGAAAGGTGGACTTTCAGACTGGATCAGCTCTCTGCCTTCATTCTCCCTTTGGATTAATTTGCTGAGGACCTTTGTTCTTGGAAACCCTTGATCATTGCTGCAACAGAAGTAAACTCAGTTGTGAGACATCCATTCCTCTTCCAACCAGTCAGCCTAAACCAGGCAGCCTGGGCTAGTATAGTGTAGAGTCTTTCCCATCTCCCAGCCCTTGGACCCATTCCCTAGACCAATAGTATTAAAGTGACCATTTCCCCTTAATCTTATCCTTTTAACTTATTATTTAAAACTATTACTTTAACTTCCTGTTGTTTCTTCTCACCCAGTGAATTCACCATAGTAAGTAGGTATACCTGGCTGATGTAGTCTGAGTGTCAGTTGGATCTTAACAGCCATTCACTCAAACTGTTACAACCCATTCCCAGGTTTGTGGGTGTGGATGTGATTCCCCATTTGTATTTGTCTAAGTTAGTTATCCCTCTTCACCCAAACATTCCTCCTTCTCCCCTTCTCTAAACCCAGTATTTAATTTATCCATTTACACTCCCCAACCCATTTTTCAGGCAAGAATATCAGTTTTACAGGCAAGTGATATTAGTTTTACTTGTGAAATCATGTAAAACATATTTAGCCATGTTATTAAAAAAAACAAGAAAAATAAGGTGTAAAAAATTATGCTTCCATCTGCATGCAGATGACATAAGTGCTTCCTCTGGATATGGATAGCATTTTTCATCATGAGACTTTCAGAATTGTCTTGGATCATTATATTGATAAGAATAGCTAAGTTGTTCACAATTGATTATTATACAATATTGCTGTTATTGTGTACAATATTCTCCTGATTCTGCTCACTTCACTTTGCATGAGTTCTATAAATCTACCCAGATTTTTCTGAAACTATCCTGCTCATCATTTCTTTTAACAAAATAGTATTCCATCACAGTCATATACCACAGTTCCCAGTTGATGGGTATCCCTTCAATTTTCAATTCTTGGCTGCCACAAAAAGAACTGCTATAAATATTTTTGTACATATAGCCCTTTTGTTAAAAAAATGTCATTAGATATCATATTCCAAGCCTTCTGTTCCTTTAATGTGGAAAACTGCTAAATCTTGTGTGACCCTGAATGTGGCTTCACAATATTGAATTCTTTCACTCATAATATTTTCTGATTGACCTGGAATCTCTGGTTATACTATTCAGGGAGTTTTCATTTTGAGATCTCTTTCAAGAGATGATGAGTGAATGCTTTCCATTTCTATTTTACCCTCTGGTTCTAGGTAATTTTTTTTTTAAACCCTTACCTTCTGTCTTGGAGCCAACAATACTGTGTATTGGCTCCAAGGCAGAAGAGTGGTAAGGGTAGGCAATGGGGGTCAAGTGACTTGCCCAGGGTCACACAGCTGGGAAGTGTCTGAGGCCAGATTTGAACCTAGGACCTCCTGTCTCTAGGCCTGGCTCTCAAACCACTGAGCTACCCAGCTGCTTCCTTCCTTGGTAATTTTTTGAAAGATAATGTCTAGATTTTTTTTTCTGATCATGCCTTTCAGGGAGTCCAATAGTTCTTTTTATTCTTTTTTAAACTCTTACCTTCTGTCTTAGGACAAATACTAAGGATCCATTCCAAGGCAGAAGAGCAGTCAGGGCCTGGCAGTTGTCAAGTGAGTCAAGTGAGTTACCCAAGGTTACACAGCCAAATTTGAAACCAGGACCTCTTATCTCCAGGCCAGGATCTCTGTCCTTCTTCTATGTCCTCTCTTCATTCTATTTCCTTAGGTCAGTTGTTTTTGCAATGACATAGTTCCATTTTCTTCTATTTCTTCTTCTTTTTTAAAAAAATTTTTGTTTTTAGAAAAATTTTCCATGGTTACATAATTCATGTTTTTCCTTTACCCTTCACCCCCTCAAACCCTGCTCCCCCCACCCCCCACCCTCCACCCCCGGTAGGTAACTCGCATTTCCACTGGTTTTAACATGTGTGGTCAGTCAAGACTTATTTACATATTATTGATAGTTACATTGGTGTGGTCTTTTTGGGTCTACATCCCCAATCATGTCCTCATCAACCCAAGTGTTCAAGCAGTTGTTTTTCTTCTGTGTTTCCACTCCTATAGTTCTTCCTCTGAATGTGGGTTGTGTTCTTTTCCATAAATCCCTCAGAATTGTCTTGGGTCATTGCATTGCTGCTAGTACAGATGTCCATTACAATCGATTTTACCACAGTGTATCAGTCTCTGTGTAAAATGTTTTTCTGGCTCTGCTCCTTTCACTCTGCATCAATTCCTGGAGGTCTTTCCAGTTCACATGGAATTCCTCCAGTTTATTATTCCTTTGAGCACAATAGTATTCCATCACCAACATATACCACGATTTGTTCAGCCATTCCCCAATTGAATGGCATACCCTTGCTTTCCAGTTTTTTGCCACCACAAAGAGCACAGCTATAAATATTTTTATGCAAGTCTGTTTATCTATGATCTCTTTGGGGTATAATCCCAGCAATGGTATGGCTGGATCAAAGGGCAGGCATTCTTTTATCACTCTTTGGGCATAGTTCCAAATTGCCATCCAGAATGGTTGGATCAGTTCACAACTCCACCAGCAGTCGATTAACGTCCCAATTAACTTTGTTTGATTGTTTCTTGATATTTCTTGGAGTCATTTGAATCATTTGAAAGGAAATGATTTCCTTTAATGAGTTTTTATACCTCTTTTTTCCATTTGACTAATTTTTTTTTTTAGGAAATCCTCTTTAGTGGATTTTTGTGCCTCTTTTACCATTTGATCAATTCTGCTTTGTAAGATGTTATTTTCTTCATTATTTTTTGTGCCTCTTTTACCAAACTGTTGACTCTCTTCTCAGTTTTCTTGAACCACTCTCATTTCCCTCCCACGTTTTCCACTACCTTTCCTGGTATTTTTTTCTTATCTTTTTTGAGTTCTTCCAGGAATTATTATACTTTTAATCAGTTCACATTTGTCTTTGAGACTTTACTTTTAGCTGTTTGGACATGATTATCTTCTTCTGAATTTGTTCTTCATCTTCCTATCACCATAGTAGCTGTTTTTAATGGTCTGGTTAATGTTTTGTAGTTTGCTTATTTTCCCAGCCAATTTCATGACTTTTAACTTTATGTTAAAGTTGGTCTCTTTTTCCAGAGTGGTGTGAGCACTGTCTCCTGGTTCAGGTTTTTAATGCTACTGTTTTCAAAGTTAATTCTGGGGGGGGGGGCGGTCTGTAAGTTTTCAGTGTTTCTAAAGTGTTCTAATCCAGGGACAGGCGTGGTCACTATTCTTATAGCTTGTGCTCTGGTCTTTACCCAGGCTATGCCTTCATTCATGACCCTGTAGCCATAAGTGCTAAGGTTCCTCTTCGCTCTGGCACTCTCACCATGTCCCTAGTTCTCTGGCAGCTTGCAGCCACTACTGCCTTCAAACTGAGACCACAGGCCCTAAGTATTAGAGTTCCTTTGGCCCTGGAACTATGACTCAGAACCCCTATTCTTCTCTAGCTTCAAGTGCTAGTGTTTCTTTCTGCTTTGGAACTATGACCGGGGCCCTTGTATCTTGTGGTCACAAGTGCCTATGCTCCTCTCTCTGGAGCTACCACCTGAAACTGTGTATGGGCAATACAACAGGATCGTAAGCCCCAAGCCAGCAGAGGGACCTCTGTAAACTCCATCTAACCAGTTGTTCTGTTCCTTTAACATCTGTAGTCTCAGAATTACTGAGGTTGTTTCTACTGCTGCTATAGCTGCTTCTAAGCTTTCTGCTAGTGTTCTCTCTTGATGAAGCGATTACAGAAAATCAGTTACAGAAAATGTAGAAATTTTGAATATTGTGGATAAATTCACTTTTCATTACAGTATACTTTCCAGGGATGTCTATAGTAGATGATGAGGTGGACATAAACACTGCCAGAGCTAGCTCAATTCTTGGGAGGCTCAAAAGGAAAGTGTGGGAGAGAAGAGGTATTTAGGCTGCCTACAAAACTGAAGGTTTACAGAGTTGTGCTAAACTCTTTGTTGTTTGCCTATGGAATCTGGGTCATGCTAGAAAACCAAATCTTTTATATCTGAATTATCTTAGGAAGATTATTTTTTAAAAATTGATTATATGTTCAAAAAATTTTATTAATAGACTTTATTTCCAGGTATTCTAGCCCTTCCTTCCCCTCCCCACACCAGAGAAGGCATCATCTGGTAAACAGAAATGTCTATGTAGATTATTTCTTTCATATTTACTTTTTTCAGTTTATTCTCAGGAGGTGAACATTCACAAGTTATTCTTCAAACATTAAATCTGTATCTGCATATAATTTTCTCTGTGTTCTACTCATTTTACTCTTCATTATTTCCATAGTTCTTTCCAAGTTTGTTTGTTTTTAAACCCTTACCTTCTGTCTTAGAATCAATACTGGGTATTGGTTCCAAGGTCGAAGGGTGGTAAGGGGTAGGCAATGAGGGTTAAGTGACTTGCCCAGGGTCAATCAGCTAGGAAGTGTCTGAGGCCAGATTTGAACCCAGGATCCCCTGTCTTTAGGTCTGGCTCTCAATCTACTGAGCCACCCAGCTGCCCCCTCTTTCCAAGTTTTTGAAAAAATTAATCTACTCATTGTTTCTTATGCTATAGTCATATTCAATCACAATCATATACCACAATTTGTTTAGCCATTCCCACATTATTGGACATCCCCTCAATTTCTAGTTCTTTGCTACCGCAAAGAGCTGCTATAAATATTTTGGAAATATAGATTCTTTTCCTTTTTCCTGATCTCCTTGGGAAACAGACCCTTGCTGGGTCTAAAGATATGCACAGCTTTATAACTCTCTGGGTATAATTCCAAATTGCTCTCCAAAATAGTTGAATCAGTTTACAGTTCCACCAACAGTGTATTAGTGTCCCCATTTTCCCTTATCCCCTCCAACAATTTTTCATTTTGCCTTTTTTCATCATTTTAGCCAATGTGATGGGTATGAGATGATACCTCAGAATTGTTTTGGTTTGCATTCTCTAGTCAGTAGCAATTTAGAGCATTCTTGGGAAGATTCTGAAGATCACCTGGAAAGATAAGATATCAGTCCTTTCTAGAGCTGAATTTCTAAGCTTTCAAATTCTACTTTAGAAAGTGCAAACCGATAGGCTGACCACACTTTTTGAATGGCAAACACACATTTACCTAAAAGATTATTTTACAGAGAACTCATACAAGGCAAGCACTCAGATGGAAGTCAGAAGAAGCAATACAAGGGCACTCTCAACGTCTACTTGAAGAACTTTGGTACTGAATGTGAGGTATGGGAGACACTGGCACAGGACCATTGTGCATGTTGTGCCCGCATCAGAGAAGGTGCTGGCCTCGATGAGCAAAGCATTATTGCAGTAGCTCAAAAGAAATGTGAGATTTGCAAATTTGGAGACATCTCTATCCCAAATGTTCCTACAGGCCATTTGTGCCCTTTGTGTGGTAGCTCTGAGCTCATATTGATCTAATAAGCCACATTCAGCTACATGGTACTTTAACCCTGAAATAGTGATGTCATTTGGGTTCTCTTTGAGTACAATCCACCAACCAGCCACAAAAAGGAGGAAAGCTATGAGACATAGTTGATCCTTGCCTCAATCAGAGTTCTTAAGCCTTTCAGAGTTATTTTTCTTTACAATGTTATTATGTAAAATTTTCTCATTTCATGCTTTTAACTCATAAAAGTTTTCCCCAGTTTTTCTGAAACCATTTCTTTTTCTAACATCATCTCTTTTGTAATTTCTTATGGTTTCATATGATTGATTCCATTTTACTAATATAAAATATTTTGCTCAGTCATTCCCCAATTGATGGGCAACCCCCTTGTTTCCAGTTCTTTGCCATAACAAACATTTTTGCTATATATAATTTTGTACCTATGAGTCTTTTCCCTCTTTAATCTCTTTTAAGAGAAGAATTATTAAAAATCACAAGCTTTAGGCATTCTTCATTTTTCCTTTCAGGATCTAGTTCTTTTAGGAGAGACTTTTAGGTTAAAAGAATCTCTAGATCATGGACCTGAAGCTGAAGGGGACCTTAGAAACACTCAATCCAATCCCCTTATTCTAGATATGAGGAAACTGAGGCCTGGAGAGGTTAAGCAAATTACCCTAAGACACATAAGTAGTAGGCATCAGAGCTAGCTAGCATAGTATGAAAAATTTTAGTGTTGAATACACAGGATTGAGTCCAAAGATCTGGGTTCTGCTTCCACCTCTGCTATTTATTAGCCCTATGATGTCAGGGAAATTATAGAAACTTTTCTTTTGTAAAAGAAATGCAATCTTTTTTTTCTTTTTGTAAAAAAGTTTTCTTCTGTAAAACAGACATAAAAGATACCCTGCTTAAGTCATAGGATTGTTGTAAGACTGAGGTACCTAAGAAAGCTTTAGAAACTCTAAAATATGATATAAAAGTAAAGTATTACTTTTACCAGGTGAATGGAACCACTGTGCATGGAGTGACACCTCTCTTTAATGCTTGCTGTAGTGGCAGCCCTGCTTGTGTCAACCTGCTCCTTGAATTTGGAGCCAAGCCACAGCTGGACGATCACCTGGCTTCACCCATCCATGAGGCTGTAAAGAGAGGTAAGGTGAGGAGCTAGGCTTCAAATATTCAAGGCTATAGCATAGGCTTCTGTATCCCTTGTCTTTGAGTGTTTGGGGAACTTTATGTAATCAGTCAATCAACTGACAAGTGTTTATTAAGTTATTTTTGGGCTAGGAACTATGGAATCACGAAGAAAGTGGAATAGTTCCTGCCTTCAAAAAGGTTACATTCTAATGGGGGAGATAATGTACACTGTACATATATAAGGTATACATAGGGATGGGGATTGGACGTGTTATTTCATTGCTCTAGAGAACTCTTCGGAGGGAAAATTTTGTCTGCCAATGCAGATCACCACCTTCTTTGGAATACTTGATGGTCCTAGAGAGTTGCCCAGAGAGTCCTGAGAGGTTCAATAACTTGCCTAGGGTTACTCAGCCAGGATATATCAGAGGTAGGACTTGAAACCATATCTTTCAGGCTTCCAAGTCAGCTCCATTTCCCCCCATGTCATGCTTTTCTCAAGTATATATAAGTATTATATGCAAAGTGAAAACAATGTTGTGTTGGGAGGGAGGTCACTACCCCTACAGGGGTAAGGAGTGAGGCTTCATTTAGAAAGTAATGTGTGAGCTGAGCCTTGAAGAAAACAAGAGATTTCAAGATGCCGAGGGGAGGAGGAAGTACATTCCCAGCATGGGGAGTTATCCAGTACAAAGACCCAGAGAGGGGAGAAGTAGGGCCATGCATGTGGAACTGCATGGAACAATATAGCTAGATTATGTTGGAGTGTAAGAAGAATGGAAAGTCAGGGAGAGATCAGCCTGTGAATGCCTGACAGAGGTGTTTTTATTTTATCCTAGAAATAATAGGGAACTACTGGAATTTATTGAGTAGGGGGAAGAAGGAATGACACAAAGTAAAAATTTAGGAAAATCCCCTCAGCAGCTGAGTAAAGGACGGCCTGTATGGGTAGAAAATTAAGGGAGGGACACCCACTAATTAAGTAGGAATTAGCCTTGAAGGAAACATTCTGGTCTGTCTCTTGAATTATGTTGCTGGGTGGGAGGTGTAGGAGATCATTGTTATTAATTTAAATACTTAATTTTTCACTTGCAGAGGTAGAGCATCTCTTCTCACAGTCTTCCTGAGTCTGGGGTAGTCTCCTGTTCGGCTGTTCCCTGTGGGCTGCTTCTGTAGCATGTTCACAAGAACAATGCTCAGACCATGGGCAAGCTTTTTGATAGTTTAGTTTACTTGCTAGTGAATCTATGAATGCAAAATTACAGCTATTCAAGTGCTGCATTAAGATTACACATTGTACTGATATTGTAAGATAAATGATAAAATGATCTGAAAACTTCTTCAGATACTAGATCTGATTTATGATAAAAACAACTATCCATCTCAAGTATTTCTTTGTAGATAAGCCAGTTACTTTAAGAACCCAATTATAAAGTGATTGAAAACAATACCACAAGTTGACTTAGCTATAATCATGAAACCATCCATGGACCCTTATGTTCTCAATTCCTTTTGAATAAAGGGAAAAAAATCAAGTATTTTATTTTCAAAGAATAGGTATGATTCAGGAGATAAGCACTGAAGTTCGGAAAGAGCAATTGGTCACAGGTCATAGACAAAGAACAACTGTTGATCAAGGTTTTGGGAGCCTTTCTGTTCATCACAAGAACATGATGACTTTGAATTCAAAGAGCATCTCTTTTTTGGAGAAGTTTAAAATACTCCAAACACATAATCTTTGGACATATTAAAGAATGAATATTAGCTTATTTTAGAGGTGGATAACCTGGAATAGGGAGTAAATTGTTTAGCCATGGTCAAACAGGTTAGCTATTGAGACTCTTTGTTCTTTGTATGAAGTTATAAGAAAAGTCATGAAGGTTCTAGTTCTTCCTGCTCTCATTTCATGATATTCTAGACCTATATGGTGAAGCTATGGCATGTGAGCCAAAGATAGCACCCAGAGACCTCTCTGTGGGCACTGTAGGCTCCTGGCATGGCTGCCTGGGAGCCTGGCCCCAGTGAACACAGGGTGTGGAGCATTCTGAAAGCAGCTGAGCTTGGCTCAGCCCCCATCGAGGCCTCTCCCTTCCCCCCCACCCCCACCCCCAGCAGAGCTTGATGACTGCTACACCCCTTTGGCCTCAGGTAGCCTGGCCCCACCCTCCAAATGCAAGGGAAGGGCTCATACCAGGAGCATAACACAAACACATATACAATATGTTAGGTTATCCTTCTGCAAATGTGGATAAATTATATATTATGGCTAAAGACCGAACATTGGTTATTGTCCAGAATGAAGGAACTATTAGCAAATTCATTAATTTGGATCTACTCATTGGGTTTTTTTTTTCAAAATTAATCATTGTTTATGGAGAGAAACATTTTGCACTGATTTAATCCATTTATATGTAACAAATAACTGGAACTTTTTAAAATTTTCTAATTATGTTTAGATTTCTCAGAAATTCTATGAAATTTCTCACATTTCTAACCAAGTCTCAGGCTCAGGCAATACTCCCTTTACTGGTATTTGTAATCAAGGAGTATTATTTTTCTTATATTGATATTACTTTTTCCTTCCCAAAATATAAGCAAATTCTTGACTTTGTATTTTATGAGGACATAACTTTCATGAACATATATATACAAACAAATTCACTTAATTGACTCTATTAATTTTTAAGTTGTGATAATTCCAAGAGGATTGGAAAGGTTTACTTTTCTATTACCTATAAAGAAAGAGTCTGATAAACTAAAGAGATAAAAAAAATTTAAAGATTTTAAGCTACCAAAGGCAACAAACTGCTTACAGAAACTGAGAATCTCAGAAACCCAGTGACATAAATTAATTGCTATAATTATAATTTAAAAAATTTCTTTAGATAAGCCTAAGGATCTTTATAAGGCATGTGTATAATGTATGCACTTGAAATTAATAAAAGGTCATTTGTCTACAATTATATTAGAAGTTAGATTCATAACCCATTCTTAACAGATTTTCAACTAATTTGATGGTTTCAAAAGTTCCTTTCAGCTTTATAAACCTATATTTTACATATACACTTGGATATGTACTTACTAAATATGACCCACTGTAGGAAGTAAGTAAGGGATATCCTTTCCTTTCAGTGCTTATCTCCTGAATTAGACCTATTCTTTGAAAATAAACTACTTGACTTTATTTTACTTATTTCAAAAGGAATTGAGAACATAAAGGTTCATGGATAGTTTCATGATCTTGACTAAAGTCAACTTGTGGGGGGCAGCTGGGTAGCTCAGTGGATTGAGAGCCAGGCCTAGAGACAGAGGTCCTAGGTTCAAATCTGACCTCAGGACCTCAGATATTCCCCCCCCCCCCTCCCGACCCTGGGCAAGTCACTTAACCCCCATTGCCACTCTTATCACTCTTCTGCCTTGGAGCCAATGCACAGTATTGCCTCCAAGATGGAAGGTAAGGGTTTAAAAACAAACAAACAAACAAATAAATAAAGTCAACTTGTAAACATGTTTTCAATCTCTTCATAAATAAGTTCTTGACATAACTGGCTTATCTACAAGGAAATGCTTGAGATGAAGAGATACTCATTTCAACAATAATTTTGTTGTGTTTTTTAAAATCATAAATCAGGTTTAGCATCTGAGATAAATTTTAAATGACTTTATCATTTATTTTATAATATCAGTGAATTGTTTTTATAATATTTTATAATATCAGTGCAATTTCACTATTATGTTTAGATTTTTCAGAAACACACACAAGTACACTTCCATCTGGATATGTGAAAAATAAGACAAGTGGGATTCCACTGAATGTTCAGTGGCCTGAGAATCAGAAAGCCTAAGTTTTTTTCCCTGGTTCTGTCACTGGAGTCTTAGAGAAGTGACTTACTTTTACCTCATTGGCCTTTAGTTTTCTCATCAGCAAAATAAAAACATGTACTAAGTAATTTCCCAACTTATTTTTTAACTACAAAATTCTCTCATTCTTTGAATATTCAACAATTATTCTTCTTTTGTGTGAGATTATCTTCTGTGTTAATTAGGTCACAGGGAATGTATGGAAATCCTGCTGGCAAATAATGTTAATATTGATCAAGAAGCTCCCCAGCATGGAACTCCACTCTATGTGGCCTGCAACTATCAGAGGATGGACTGTGTCAAGAAGCTCCTTGAGCTAGGTAACCTTTAGAAGTTTTTTCATATTTATGAAATGAAAATAAGGTCAACGTTTACCCTTCATGGTTTCTATGATCATGGTCTTGCAAAAAGGAAACTCTCTTAATAATAATTAATAATAATTAACTCTTAATAATAATCTTGATATTAATATTAGGGAAAAATAACTCTCAGTCTAGGGCCACTCAAGTTCTTTAATTTGTTACTTTGGCTTTTAGTTAGCTGCAAGACTCTAATTAACTTTTTTCATACATTGAGCTGTTTTAAATTCTCAAATATTCTGTCAAGTGTAGGCAGAAAAATCATTCCACCCAGGGATTGTCATTGAAACTATTCCTATGTCAAAAGACCTGCAAGGAAAAGTGAAGGCTACTTTCCTTCCTGGCAAGAGTCCTGTTCAGTTCACAAAAACTCTAGGTGACTAGATCAGGTTGGGCCTAAATTTGAACTAAGTCAGAATCTTTGGAGCCACCAACCCTGGAAATGACTTATTTTTTCTTAACTGAGGGCAATTCTGACTGAGCTAGTTCTCTTGTGGTTGTTCTGCAAGAAATCTAATACTGAGCACTTGTCAGGGACTAGGAATTAATTTGCTCTGGGTTTAACAAGTTCAAACTAATGGAAATTATGCTAGCTCTGGGGCAATATTCAGCAGATCTCCTTCACATCATTTTGTTGTGGGGTGTAGAGGTGAACCCCTGGGGTTCGGGAAGGATACCTTTTTCAAGAGTGCAAGACTGAAAGTTGGCTTAAAAATAAAAAGAGAGATTTATTAGTGGTGTCAAATTTTTGGTCAGCAAGACAACCATGAGTGGAACAACCGGGAGGGTTGCTCCCAGAATCCATCAATTCTGGAGATTATATACTTTTTACAACAGTGGGGACGTAATGTTGTGTCATGGTGTGGATGTGATTTTAGAGTGGTAAACACTCAAGCATTCAGTGGTGGGGAGAGGGGGAAAGGTTGGTCATCTGACCTTGGTCTGCCTGAAGACCCTCATAGTTTAGGAAAGAGAAAGATGCCTGAGATACAGCCCTATTGTATCAAGGTGTAGCCTGGAGGTGCATCTCTATCTCCATCTCAATCTAAAGGACAATACAAAGATGGTAATAATCTCAGGGTCTTACAGAAGTTACCAGAAGATGTTCTTGGTTTAGGAGTCACAAGGACAGACGGGAGCAAGGGAATTTCCCTGCTTATAGTTTGCTTGGGTTTTGGGGGGTACGATGCCCATGCCAATTTGTAATCATCATTTTAGTGATTTTACAATAATAAAAGAACCCAATGACAAAAAAGAGTAAGGAAAATGTGTGGCCTCATTAATTTTCCTATGAATTCACAAGGTCTAATCATTGAAATAGTGTTTAAGCGAGAAATTTAATATTTAAGGAAAATATACTGGATTTTAGATTTCATTATTTTCTTCTTCTTACCTTAATGTTTGTAAAAAAAAAATAAAAACCTTTTGGTAAATTGTGTATTATGAGATTTTTGGAGTTAAGCTGTAACTTTTTCTTAGCAACTTAATCTGAAAGCTCTTATTTTTATTACACGCTTCTCATAGGCAAAAACACATTTGAAATGATATTCAAAGGAAGAAACTTTCCTTCCAACAAAATACTCTGAAGTAAACTCTAGTCTAGATAGTTTTTTTTATCTTTTTTTAAACATTTATTAATATTCATTTTTAACATGGTTACATGATTCATGCTCCCACTTTCCCCTTCACCCCCCGCACTCCACCCCCCACCCCTGGCCGACACACATTTCCACTAGTTTTGTCATGTGTCCTTGATCAAGACCTATTTCCAAATTGTTGGTAGTTGCATTGGTGTGGTAGTTTCGAGTCCACACCCTCAATCATGTCCACCCCAACCCATGCGTTCAAGCAGTTGTTTTTCTTATGTTTCCTCTCCTGCAGTCCTTCCTCTGAATGTGGGCAGCATCTTTACCATAAATCCCTCAGAATTGTCCTGGGTCATTGCATTGCTGCTGGTACAGAGGTCCATTACATTCGATTTTACCACAGTATATCAATCTCTGTGTACAGTGTTCTTCTGGCTCTGCTCCTTTCACTCTGCATCAGTTCCCAGAGGTCTCTCCAGTTCTCCTGGAACTTCTCCAGTTTATTATTCCTTTTAGCACAATAGTATTCCATCACTCGCATATACCACAGTTTGTTCAGCCATTCCCCAATTGAAGGACATACCCTCCTTTTCCAATTTGTTGCCACCACAAAAAGCACAGCTATGAATATTTTCGTACAAGTCTGTTTATCTATGATCTCTTTGGGGTACAAACCCAACAATGGTATGGCTGGATCAAAGGGCAGGCATTCTTTTATAGTCCTTTGAGCATAGTTCCAAATTGTCAGCCAGTTCACAACTCCACCACCAATGCATTAATGTCCCAATTTTGCCACATCCCCTCCTACATTCATTACTCTCCCCTTCTTTCATTTTAGCCAATCTGCTAGATGTGAGGTGATACCTCAGAGTTGTTTTGATTTGCATTTCTCTAAGTATTAGAGATTTGGAACACTTTCTCATGTGCTTATTGATACTTTTGATTTCTTTACCTGAAAATTGCCTATTCATGTCTCTTGCCCATTTATCAATTGGGGAATGGCTTGAGCATTTCTATACATTTCCAACGCACTAGAGCAGCGAGAAGTAGAAAGAGAAACACCATTTAAAATCACCCTAGACAATATAAAATACTTAGGAATCTATCTACCAAAACAAACACAGCAATTATATGAAAACAACTACAAAACACTTTCCAAACAAATAAAACTGGATCTCAACAATTGGAAAGCCATTGATTGCTCATGGGTAGGACGAGCTAACATAATAAAAATGACAATTCTACCCAAATTAATTTACCTATTTAGCACCATACTTATCTAGCTACCAAAAAACTTCTTTACTGCATTAGAAAAAACTATAACAAATTTCATTTGGAATAACAAAAGATCAAGAATTTCAAGGGAAATAATGAAAAAAAATGTGAAGGAAGGGGGCCTAGCAGTACCAGATATTAAACTATACTGTAAAGCAGCAGTCATCAAAACAATATGGTACTGGCAAAGAGACAGAAGGTAGGACCAGTGGAATAGACTTGAGGAAAATGACATCAGCAAGACAGTGTATGATAAACCCAAAGAGCCCAACTTTTGGGACATGAATCCACTATTTGACAGAAACTGCTGGGAAATTTGGAAAACAATATGGGAGAGATTAGGTCTAGATCAACATCTCACACCCTACACCAAGATAAATTCAGAATGGGTGAATGACTTGAATATAAAGAGGGAAACTATAAATAAGTTAAGTGAACACAGAATAGTATACTTGTCAGATCTCTGGGAAAGGAAAGACTTTAAAACCAAGCAAGAGTTAGAGAAAATTACAAAATGTAAATTAAATGGTTTTGATTATATTAAACTAAAAAGCTTTTGTACAAACAAAAACAATGTAGTCAAAATCAGAAGGGAAACAACAAATTGGGAAAAAATCTTTATAACGAAAAACTCTGACAGGGGTCTAATTACTCAAATATACAAGGAATTAAAGCAATTGTATAAAAAGTAGTCTAGATAGTTTTATAGATACTCCAGGCCTTGAATTAGCCATTGAATCCAATTCACTATAATGTAATACACAAGCATTTATTAAGTACCTACTTTATACAAGGCTCTATTCCAGGCACTAGAGTTATAAAGATAAAATTAAAAAACCAGAATTTACATTCATATATACAGTAGGCAAGCCAGCCTGGGTTAAAGCAGCAAGGTACCATAAAGGAGAATAAGAGAGAGCATGTGACAAGCAAGTCATGCCACAGCCATCAATCACTCTGACCACCATCTCACTTCAGACCCTTATGAGGGCAGCCAGAGTCCTGATCCCAAGAGTCTTGGGATTAACACTGCTTCCAGCTGAGTGTCCTCACTCATCATCCTGGTAAGAACCCCTGTGTAAATAGAGGTAGGTGGAGCCTGACAACTGCTCCTATAGGTGCTATAGAATCAGCTACCCAAGACTCAGAAAGTAGGGTTCTTGCCAACAAAGTCCTTTGCACAACAAATAGCTCAACACTAGAAATTCCTATTATTTGAAAAGAGTGGAAATGATATTAAAGAAGAAGCATTAGCATATGTTTAACTACTGCACCCTAAGGAATAAAGTACCTTTCTATCTGTTTTTGCAGAGAAAACCTTCCATATGTTTTGTCTTCTCCATTGTAATGTCAGCCCCTATAGGACAGGTACTCTTTTCTATTTGTTTTGCCTGATGCTTTGCACATGGTAAGCATTTTAATTTTTTTTTATTATTTATTCATTCATTCATCCTACTAGGAAGGGTTGACATTTTTCTAAGAAATATACCCAATACTTAGTGACAATTAGAGTGTCCTCAAATGCAACCTCTGTCTTCTCTATCACATACTTAAAATTATTTTCTATCTTTAGTTAAGTACTCAATAATATCTTGTGATACTTTTGTTCTTTTAAGGAGCCAGTGTTGACCAAGGCAAATGGTTGGATACCCCACTGCATGCAGCAGCCAGGCAATCCAATGCAGAAGTCATTGATCTATTAGCAGACTATGGTGCTAGTCTGAGACGCTTAAACCATCAAGGCAAGTGTGCTCTTGATCTGGCAGCTCCCCAGAGCAGTGTGGAACAGGCACTCTTACTTCGAGAAGGTAATACTAGTTTAATGCTCCTCCTTCTGATTTTATCCCTTATCTTTTCTCCAAGTTGCTAGTGCCTTCCCCTCTGAGATTACCTTCTTGTACTACCTTGCATGTTGTCTCCATCTTTAGAATGTATGCTCCTTGAAGTCAGGAACTTATTTATTTTGGCTTTTCTCTATACAGTGCTTAGCATTAGTAAGCACTTAATAAATACTTTTCCACTGATCAATGGACAAATAATTTCATTCATTCATCAAGCATTTGTTAAATGATTACCATGTGGCTGGCATTGTGGTAGATGCTAGGAGTAAATAGGACTGGGGGCAAGGAGTATTGGTGATGGAAAAAAAAACACAAAAATTCTATCACTACTGAGCTTTCTTAAATGCTTAATTTATTTTTTTCATGTCATCTGATAGCTCTAATTTATAACATTATAACCAAGTATGGTCCTGAGATACTATTTGCTATTTTTCTTTAGAAGGGAAAAAAGAATATAGGAAAAAAGTAGTCTCACTGTAAGTGTAGAAATGATCCACCTTGACCAAGATATGTCTACTTTTAACTAAATCTGATTATTTTATATTTAGAGGAAACCCAGAGGCAAATTAGAAATAACTAATCTAGTATTGATGTGAATAGAAATGATTTACTCTGAAAATCTTGACTGAATGACCAATTAATCAATCAACAAGCAATTTGTTTGATAAGTATAGTGTGCCAGTCACTGTGCTGGCCAGTTACCTTTTATCCAATTCAGAAAGAATTACTTTATTTTAATTACTTTATTTTATTCCCAATTGGTCCACCCCACATTTTCATTATTTGATTGAAGAGGCAAATGTAATTTCCTATACACAAAAAGGAAAAATTTTTAAATACACTAATTAATTCTAAAAATATTTCAAACTCTTTCTTATTATTGAATGTTCATCTTTTTAAATGTATGGCTAAGTTCAAATTTGCAGGGTAGGTCTTGGGGAGCTTCCTGGTTCCTTGGAATACATTATTCCATTCACTCCTACATTTTCTAGTGGGTGCAGAATAGTCTTGCATTATTCAAATGTCCTTCCTTTGCATTTGAAGGTCTTCCTCTGGATCCCTTAAAGAATTTGTTTCTGATTTGAATTGTTAAATTTAATTACTTTGTATCTGTTATCTTGAGTTGTTTCTATTTTTGTTTTTCTGAAGGAGATCTGTCTGTTGTCCATTGAAATTTAATGTTCTATATCCTGAAGTTCTGGACAGTCTTCTTCTGTTATTTCCTTTATTATAGTGTTAAGTTTTTTTTTTTTTGTCCTGTCATGTTCTTGTGGAAAACCTTAGGTTCTCTGAGCAACCTGTCTTTAAGATCAGTATGTTTTACTTGCATAGTGAGCATATTTTCTTTGCATGGTTTTTTCCCTTACATTCTTATAGATTGTCTTGCAGTTCTGTGTATTTTCATTCCCATCTATTATTTTTCTCTTTTGTTTCTTTGGTAAGACTTGACATTGCAGATTCCAGCATTTCTATTCTGCCATGTTTGCTAGATGGGCATAAATTCTGCTCTGTTACTTCTCATTTCTCTTTTGAACACCTCATGAACATTGTGTTCAATAGTCTCCTCAAATATCTCAGGGTCCTCTGTCTTATCAAGAGTTAAATCATTTTCCTTTGTTTTGTAGTATTTATTCATAGATGATCGAACTCTTTTACCACATCTGGAGGGCATATTTCTTTCTGTTGTTACTGTTTTTCCTGTAGATTTATTGGTTTATGTTCAAGATCGAGTTTTCCTCTTCCTGAAATCCTTCTCCTCTTCCCTCTCCTCTAATTTTTGTTTCCTTTGGGGGTAGATCTCGAAGTACCTCAGCCCAGGTCTCTATCCCAACTTACTTTTGGGTGGTCAGTATTGGTCCCAGACAAATGCTGTATTCTTTCCCTCTCCCTCAGGCATGATGGAATGCTACATAACCCTCAAAAGTATGCATTGTCCTGTCCGGATGTCCTGTCCCAGTCCCGTTATTCCTTAGTTCTTTTCCCTGGACTTGGCAGTCCAGAATTTTTTTAGTACTTAATGCTACAGTGCTGTATTCTTGAGGTGAGCTTTTTATTCCTAACAGGCTGTGGTGACCTAGCTGTCTATAACAGGACAGATTTCCACAGCTTGGAGCTGTAGTCTTGAAGGCACTGGAAAGAGGGAGAGAGGACCAGGGGCCAAGGGTGAGTTTTGTTGTAAGCTTGACATGGGCATTGTACAGAGATAGCATGGACACTATACCTCTAACCCAGGCAAACTGTATACAGGGAAATTCTCTTGCTCCTTCCTGTCCTTGTGACTCCTAACCTAAGAACATCTGATAGATCCTGTAAGGCCCTGAGATTAGTATCACCTTTGAATTGTCTTTTAGTTTGAAATGGTTATGGAGATGCATCTCCAGGCTATACCTGGATATCATCAAGTTGTATCTCAGACATCTATCTGTCCTCTGAACTATGAGGGCCACCCCCTATGGTCCGGGTCAGGCAAACCTGGTCAGATGACCAAACACCCCACCAAATGCCTGAGTGTTTACCACACTAGAGTCATGTCTCCATTGTAGTAAAGAATATAAAAATTCCTGAACTGAAGCATTCTGGGAGCAACCCCTAGGGTTGTTCCACTCACATAGTAAGTGGGGAAGACAGTTTTTCCATCCATGCTGTTCCCCTCCATGTCCAAGGAACAACTTCTCATCTTGCTATTGCACCTTGCTTGCTATCTCACCTTGATATTTCACCTTCATATCCTCCTAGCCATTCTCAACATTACTTTCCAAATTAATAAATTTCTCTTTTAACTTTTAAGCTAAATTTCAGAGTCTTGCATTCTTGCAAAAGGTATCCTTCCCAAACCTAGGGGTTCACCATTGTACTCTACAACATCTGATAGCAACCTCATTACACACTCACCATTATTTTCCCCATTACTCACTTTCTGACTCCTTCCTCTCTAACTATGGTTTCTTTGGGGGCTGAATCTCAAAATATCCCAGTCTTCCCACAATGAGCAAATAATGTTTCATGACCTTCCTTACTTCCTTCTTTTACAAACTTTTACCTGCTGCCTAAGAATTGATAGTAAGTATTGGCTCCAATGCAGAAGATCAATAAGGGCTAGACTGTGGGGGTTAAGTGACTTGCCCAGGGTCACACAGCCAGTAAGTGTCTGAGGTCATATTTGAATCCAGATTTCTCATCTCTAGGCTTGGCTCTGGATCTATTGAGCCACCTTGCTGCCCCTATTATTTTCCCCCCAAAAATAGACAGATGTTTTCTTAAATAATACAAAGTTCTATAGCATGCTCTTGAAATTCTAGTTTAGTAACCTTGTCAAAAAAGGGAATAAATTTAATCAGCTATGACCTATCCTTGCTGAAGCTATGTTGACCTTGGTGATGCCACTTCCTTTTTTTAGATATATAATATCCATTCTTTAATGTTGCCAGGAAACGAAGTCATGCCATTCACCTACAGATTATAGATTTACTTCATTTGCTTTTTTTGAAAACTGGGAAAATACTTTAGCTTCTCTAGTAATTGTGTCTCAGTTCTTTCAGTATCTGAGAATATTTACTTGGACTGTGATTTAAATTCATCCAAGACTCAGAAGTGATCTTTTACTATCTCTTTGAGTACCATCTCCTATAAGTAATTTTCATTTTATTTATTGTACTTCTAATATAATTTTTCTTGGCACAAGAGATGCAAATAAAAATTAAACAGTTCTTTGAGCATTCGTTATTGTCCCATCTGACCCAGTCAGGAGTTCTGAACTTTCTTTGAATCTCCTCCTTACCCCAATACAGCATTAACGATGTTGCTGGCTTTCCTCACTATCTTCAACTTATTCTAAGCTTATATACTCCTGACATTATTGTGAAAGAATTGTGACAGTTTTGTGTATTCATCCCCTGTCACCTACCCTTTATTCCATCTTCCATACATATTTTTCAAAAATCCAAGTTAGTTTGTTAATTATCCTTGTATCTATAGCACATCTTTTTCCTCCACTTTAGAATTATTTCACATATATTTTTTTTTCACTTTAAAGCCCCTTTGGTTTTTCAGACATCAGACCAATATATTCTTAAGAGCTTTTATTAAGTATATGCCATCTCTGGCCAGGAATCTGTCATTCTTGTAATTTAAACAAGTACTAAACTAGTTACTATCCAATGACATAAGCCTAGAAAATTGATTGTGGTCTAACCCAAAGCCATCCTCCCTAACCCCAGGACTCCTGGAATTCTGATGCTAAATCCAACATATTTTTCTTACGGTACCAGGTTGACTATGAATATTACTCAAGAACTGACAAATTTCTTACTTAATTCTTTACAAACTACTTCAGAACCAGAATTTTCATCCTAGGATTATAATATCTCAGAGTCAGACGAGGCCATCTAGTGCTCAAATAGAAATCTCTTATAAACACATTTCTCTTTTCTCTATCTCCTCTTTAAATGTCAGTTTACTGTAGAAGAAAGACTACTAGGTCTATCAGAGTTCATTCTAGTGTCTGAAATTTTCTAGGCAACCTGGAATGTCTATCTGTATTACCATCCTCCAGAGAAGTCTAAATTTGGCAACTGTTCAAGAAGCTTCCCCTGTTTTGAGTCCCAAGATTTAAATAATTCATTGATCAGTTTTCAAGGTAAGTTTCCAATCATGTGGAATTCTTGTTGGTCCCACAGCACCCTAAAACTTACATGCCTATTTTAATCATTCCTATGACTCTGAGATTTCTAAAGGGATGATGACTTATACAATAGGCTTCTTTTCTAAGAGACATTTCTCATAGAAGATGAATAAGCAGGTCAAACACAAATTAGGAAGGGAAAGAGTATAAAAACAGCCCTTCTCTACTTCTGATATTCCATTACAGCTCATAATCTCTTGACTCATCTGTATTTCTGAGTCCTCCTAGCTTATTATCCTGGGAGACTTCCATGCAGAAGCAGCATCCTAGTACAAAAGAGCCTTTTTTTTAAAAAGAACAACTCAGTATCATAATAACCTTTTCTGTTTCCAGTGTTCACATATTTCTTCCTTAGTTCCATCAAAAAAGCTTCCAAGTTCAAGCTTCCTCTACAAAGCATCCTGGCTATAGCACACACTAGATGGGCTCTTTGTTGGGAGATTCAGAGACTCTCTGGTTTATTGCTTGAGATCCAGCCAGTACCACCTAATGGGAATCTAAAAATACAATCCCCAGAGGTCTCTCCATCAAACTCAAGTTCCTAGAGACACAGGACTATAGATAGCTGCCTCCATCTCTCAATGCTCTGTATACAGCTGGGTAGTGTTTCTGGCTGAACTTCTATCCCTAGCTGTTTTCTAGCTGCACCGCTGTCCTCAGACCTCCACAGACAGGCCAAATAATTCCATAGACCAGTGATGGACAAACTTTTTTTTAAATTTAAAAAATTTTTATTTTGAATATTTTCCCATAGTTACATGTTTCATGTTCTTTCCCTCTCCCCCAAACCCCCCTAAACTTGCTTAGCTGATGCACAATTCCACTGGGTTTTACATATATCATTGATCAAGACTTAATTCCATATTATTGATAGTTGGACTAGAGTTATCGTTTAGTGTCTACATCCCCAATAATATCCCCATTAGCCCATGTGTTCAAGCAGTTGTTTTTCTTCTGTGTTTTTCCTCTCACAGTTTTTCCTCTGAATGTGGCTAGTTTTCTTTCTCATAAGTCCCTTAGCCTTGCTCTGGATTCTTGCATTGCTGCTAGTACAGAAGTCCATTACATTCGATTTTACCACAGTGTATCAGTCTCTGTGTTCTTCTGGATCTGTTCCTTTCACTCTGCATCAATTCCTGGAGGTCATTCCAGTTCACATGGAATTCCTCCAGTTCTTTATTCCTTTGAGCACAGTAGTATTCCATCACCAACAGATACCACAATTTGTTCAGCCATTTCCCAATCGAAGAACATTCTCTCTTTTTCCAATTTTTTGCCACCACAAAGAGAGGCTATAAATATTTTTGTACAAGTCTTTTTCCTTATTATATGGGCAGACTTTTTAAAGAGGGGGCCAAAGGAAAGGAAATGCTCATCTGTCAGTCTGTTTCTAAGGCTTCATTATATTGTATCCTACTCATTGTATTTGTCAGATTTGGAATAATGTCACTGCTGATAGAACATTTCAGGGGGCCACATCTGGCCCGTGGGCTGTAGTTTGCCCATCACTGCCATAGACACTTTCCTTCTCACACAGTTTTACTCCTAGGATAGACTTTGTTCTTCATATGTGATACAAGAATGTCCTATGAGAATCACTTCAATTATAAAGAATAAGACATCTCAAGCTTCTTCTACATTAAGGTGTTTTACCTACATTAGGTTAATAGTATATATTTCCATTCCTAACTTGCCTCTGGTAAACCTCATCCCTCATTACTGGTAATGCTCTGGTCACTTAAAAATCCATTAAAACAAATACTTCCTTTCCAAAAGAATAAGCATGTGCTATCCTTCCAATTTATGTTTGTTGTTCCTGTGCCACTCTACAATTCCTATTCTGAACATAACTTTTTTTCTTTTTAAAACATTTAATTGATGCCTTTTATTTTAACATTGTAGTCATTTCAACCCTTCCCTGCACCAGACCAAATCCTTCTCATGACAAAGAAGTACAATTAAGCAAAAGCATTCAATGCATCAACTACATCTGGTGGTGTTTACAATATTCTGGCCTAATAGTTCCCTGCCTCTCTGCTCTGAGAAGGGAGAAATGTTTCATTTTCTGTTCTCCCACACAAAAGACCCTTTTTAAAAAAGAGTAACTGAATATTGTAGTAACTTTTCCTTTTGTTAATACTCTCTAACTTATGCCTTATATGTATTTCTATCCTCATTTCCCCCCTCCTCCTTTAGGTCCTTCTTCACTTGCCCAGCTCTGCCGTCTTTGTATTCGAAAGTGTTTGGGTCGATCATGTCATTATGCTATCTATCAACTGTGTCTTCCAGAGCCACTTGAAAAATTTCTCTTATATCAATAGATAAAAATCTTTAAACCAGAAAGCTACCTGAAAAGAAATATGATTAGATGAAAAGCTTTCTAAAACATTGTTTCTGTCCTCATTTCATAGAGTTTAAAGAGTATAATAGAAGATTTATTTGATGATTAAAGTTCTTGCAGTAAATTGGGGTCATTATTGGCAACATTTGTGATAATTATATTAACTGTAGGTAGAAGAGATTAGGATGAATGAATGTTGTCTTTAGTAAATACTTTGGAAGTTTCTTTTTTTTTAAAATAAATCTCTGATTATCATTTGTTTTGGGATCATTTTTTCTTTTTTCAGTATTATTAAAAAAAACAAAAACAAAAAATACATTCCAGTTAATTTAATATTGTCACAGAATCTCAAAGTTGGAAGGAACCTCAGATCTGGGTCATGTAAGTTTAACCTTTATCTGAGCAGGAATTTCCAGGTCCTAAAGAATAAATATATACATTAAGGAAGTGACTTATTTAGAACTTGTTTTCTATTGCTTATAGCAGGATAAGATAAATTCCTTTTGATTTTGATTGTTTTTATTTAAAATAATAAAAAAACTGTTAGAAACTTTCTAAGGTTACCTTCCATTTACACTATATATCTAATTTTACTGTAATGATTGAAATTCTTAAGAGGCAGTATTTCCTAATTTTAAAATAACTCATTAATTGACTGATCAAAGCATCCGAATTTGATTAATTAATTCTCTCAAAAATAAAAAATCCCAACTCTCCTGGCCCAGGGTCTCATATAAACTTATTGGGAGGTCATTATTCAGCTTCTCTCTTGAACATCCCAAGACATCTCTAAATGGAAAGCAGCTAATTAGAAGGTGGTCCATCAAACTCTCAACCCATCTCCAAACCATAAGAGATGAAGATCACATAGGCAGAAAGAAGAGTCTTTGTCTATTAATCAAAATTTTTTAAATGGAAGACATTCCTTGGGATTCCTAAGGACAAAGGAAATGTAAAAAGCAGTCTTTGACCAGAATGCAGGAATACAGAGAAATTCTCCTTAATCTATGGCCCTCGTAAGGAAATAATAAATTAAGTATTTAAAAAATAAATTTCCACAATATGTTGTTCTTTCCACCACCATTCCCACCCAGCCTCCTGCCCCCATACTTTTTTTATGCTACTAGAATGTAAGTTCCTTGAAGGTAGGAACTGGTTTTGCTTTTTCTCCTTTTTTTTTTAATAGTGTCAGGCACATAGTAAGCTCTTAACATATACGTATTGATTAATTGATTGATTGATGAAGCATCTAGGAGGAGCTTCTTACCAGAACAGACAGGCACTACAGTAGAGTAGTTAACTAATCAGTTTGGCAGCCAGGGCAAGTACTGTGCACTAAAAGTCTGAAACTAATTATGTGAAAATAAAGCAAATATTAAGTTAAATTCAGTCGAGTAAGAGAGGGAAATCATTAATATTGCATAGGAGTTAATATTTTTTGTTTGTGTTATGAGACTCTTTGGAAGTTTGATGAAGCCTATGGACCTTTACCCTGAATAATATTTTTAAAAAAACCTTACTTTCTGTGTTAGAAATTAATACTCTGTATTGATTCCAAGGCAGAAGAGCAATAAGGGCTAGACAGTGGAGGTCAAGTGACTTGCCCAGGGTCACACAGCTAGGAAGTGTCTGAGACCAAATTTGAACCCAGGACCTTCCAACTCTAGGCCTTGTTCTCAATCTACTGAACCACTTAGCTGCTAATATTTTTAAATACATAAAATAAAATACATAAAATTGCAAAGAAAATAAATTACATTGAAATATAGGTGTAATTTTTTTTTCCCATCCAGACTCACAAATCTCTTAAAGTCCATCCATAGACTCTTTCATGGTCCATAGACTCTTACTCACTAACTTGAAAAACCCTTCCTAGAGTGGCTTGCAGATGGGTATTATTAATAATATTTAAGATATGGCAGCTTCCTTCTTTAACTCATTATTCTTTGTGATGAGGTACTGAGCTCAGTTGTTTTTGCTCTGCTGAAGGAATGCAAATACTAACTATCTATGCTTCTTTTAAAAGCCATATTGGGAAAAGGTGGAAGTCTGAAGAAAGGATAAGATAGCTGCTTAAGCTAGATGGGATAACAGTAAGAGATGACAGTGAGAAGTTACAAACGTTCAACTCTTATTTAGCTTTTGTCTGCCAAGGAGAATGAGAACTGAATGTGAAAGGTGAGAACAAGAATGTCCAATAGAGAAAGTTAGAACCCAAGAGAAACAGGGAGACAATTAGAAAGTACTTTCCTGCAGGTCAACATCCAGTAAGTCTAGCTGACTACTTCCCAGGGTCCTGAAAGAAAGGAGAAGAATGAATGAATGCGGGGTCTCTGCTAGGGAGACCATGGTCGGTATCACTGGCCTGAAGAAGGGCAAATGTTGGCCTAGTTTTCATAAGAAAAGAAGGAAGGAAGGGTGGGATGGAGGAAGAAAGGAAGAGAAGAAGGAAGGAAGAGGCTGGAATCCAAAAACTATGAGATAATAAGATTTTGCTTTCAATTCCTGGCAAAATTCCATAGTGTATTAAGAAATATAAGTTATTAAATGCATTTGTAAAGGGGGAGGGAATTGGGCCTTCTAAATTTTGGTACTTTGAGTCAAAGCTTTGGTTGTTCTATCTTAGTTATAGTTCTGACCAAAAAGAAACCTATTAAAGATCAGAGGAACTTTTTGAGTGTCCTTATTCCTGGTATCTACACCCTGACGATTTGTAGAAATAATTGCATAGGGGGCAGCTAGGTAACTCAGTGGATTGAGAGCCAGGTCTAGAGATGAGAGGTCCTGAGTTTAAATGTGGCCTCAGATATTTCCTAACTTTGTGACCCTGGGCAAGTCACTTAACCATCATTGCTTAGCTGTTGCCACTCTTCCCCTATGACAACTATGTGTATCTGGCATGCGGCCTGGAAGCAAGGACCGTGTGAGGGAAATCATTAGATAGATTGGGTCATGAGGATAGAATGGCAGCCAGAAAATGCAGCAATGGAGTCAAAAGTCACAAGACATGAGGCAGGGTGATTTCCCCTGGCACTGCCCCCCTGAGTGGCATAGGCAAATTAGAAAGCTTAGTTGGCTCTGGAGGTGTTACCTGTCAGAGTAAGTAGGTGGAGAAAAGATTTGATAAACTGAGGCAAGAGCAGATTTTTGGCCTCTTCGCTTCTGTGTTCTGGTGCTGACTGGACTGCTTTGTGAATGTGCCTAGGGATTCGGCCAGTCTCTTAATTTTAATGCTTACACTGCCTTGCAACCAATACACAGAATTGTATGGAAATAAAAAAAAAGATGGAAAATAAGAGTTTAAGAAAGAAAGAAAGGAAGAAAGAATTACATTGTGAAACCAGGTATGCCTACTGCCAAGGATAATATTTCCTCTGTTGGGAGAGACCCAAAATATTAAAGAGGTAACACCAAAAGGAATAGCCTTGTTTATTCTCATTATAGATATAAATTTAGAAAATAATAATTTAACAGATGTTTTAACTTGTTAGAGGTCTCTAGGGATATTGTCATTTCTAACTCCTTAGTACAGAGATGGGCAAACTTTTTAAAGAGGGGGCCAAAGGAAAGAAAATGCTCATCTGTCAGTCTCTTTCTAAGGCAACTCTTTCAAAGTCTCATTGCATTGTATCCTCATTGTATTTGTCAGATGAGGAATAATGTTGCGTGGCCAGATAGAACATTTCAGGGGGCCATATCTGGCCTGCAGGGCCGTAGTTTGCCCATCACTGCCTTAGTACCTACATTAATATTTGCTTTCAAAATAAATAAAAACTAAAGTCTTACATATATAATGAAGTTAAACTTTTCCTCATTCAATCCTAAACCTCTTGCAATCAACTAGAGACCCTTTTCTATGCCACCTCACTTGTGAGTACTGTAAGAGTTAAATTAATGTTGTATTCAAGTATTTTTTTTTATTTTTAAAAGTTTATTATCTGACAAAATAGAACCACATGACTTAAGTTTTCTACCTGTCAAAAATCCCACTCCACCAAAGCCACCTAAAGGAAGGAAAAGAGAGCTAGACATGGAACTCCACCCAATTTATATCCTGTCTATGTCTACGATAGGAAGTGAGTGGGGTTCTGGGAATCGTAGTTTTTGCTGGGGATTGCAGTTTCTAGGGTAACAGTATTCAACGAGTAAATCTTGGAGAGAAGATTTTGCCTTCTAAATTTTGGTGCCCTGGTCCAAAGCTTTGATTGTCTTATCTTAGTTAAGGCCTGACTAAAAAAATACCTATTAAAGCTCAGGAAGACTTTTTGAGTATCCTTTTTCTTAATATCTACAACCTGTAAATTTTAATTTCTCCTGCCCAGAAGCATTTAATCAATAACTTTTTACTTATTATGTATAGTTACATTTTTTGAGATAGCTATCATTTGACACAGTGCCTTGTTGATAGCATTCATATTACAAAGAAATTTATATTTTAAACCGATATTGTTTTTTTTCCCTACATGTAACTTCTCTTGGCAATGAGATAAAGTGCTAAGATGGTTTCTAGTCTCTCCTGGCCTCATTGTAGTGATTAATTTATGTT
Organism: Gracilinanus agilis; assembly: GCF_016433145.1. Taxonomy (NCBI): domain Eukaryota; kingdom Metazoa; phylum Chordata; class Mammalia; order Didelphimorphia; family Didelphidae; genus Gracilinanus; species Gracilinanus agilis. Next base: position 456,538,787 of record NC_058132.1, read on the forward strand.
AAATTTTTTTTAAAGAAATCATGATAGTTTGAGTTGATGCATGTTCTTTTATCTCTTACCCATTTTGAAATAGGTCAGGCTGAAGATGACATCAGCTGAATGACAAAACTACCTAGTCTTATTTAGTCTTTTAACTTATTATTGCTTTTGATTCTCTACTCTAAAATTTTTGATGGTATACAGTGAGCCTATTAAAAATGAATTGCCATATCAGTAACTAGTCATTTCCCATTCGTAATTCAATTTAAATTTTTGGTGAATTTCTGGTGCCAAGATGGCAGAGTAAGGAGAGAACTTACCTGATCTCTCTACCCGTTTCCCCTCTAAACAAAGCCTTTTATAGAATATTGGAGTAGTGAAGTGTTTTTCTACCCAGAAGAACTTGGGGAATCAGCAGGATCAGGTTTGTCTCTCTGGGGTGGGGTGTGGGGAGCTTAGTGTTGAGCAGGCAGCCTGAGCCAGGGCAGGAAGCACCCCAGTGGGAAAGGGACCCCATCCCCACAGCAGAGAAGCCTCAACCCAAAGCAAGCCAGCAGCAGGTGGGGTATAGTGGAGGTTAGCAGGGAGGTCTCAATTGGATACTGGCTTACATCAACCCCCAGTGCAGCTCACCAGCAAGGCCCTTCACTGTGTAGGCCAGCACTGAGGTCCCACTCGCAGGGAAAGCCAACAGTAAGGCTTCACTTCCAGGATAGACCAGCAAGGAGGTTCCATCCTCATAGCAGTAGGACCTCAATCTTTCACAAGCTAACCAGTGAGGCCTAAGCCCCAGGACAAGTCAGCAGTGAAGTCCTCTACTGTGTAAACCAGAAACTGAGGCCCCCCACTATATAAGCCCTATCACTAATTCAAGCCAGCAGCTCCTCAGGTTCCTATAAGCTAGAAGCAAAGCCTCAAGCCCCACAAGAAGCTTGGCACAATTGACTTCTCCAACATAGGAGTCCAACTTTATTATACAGTCAAAAGTTATATAATAAACTGTAAAAATGAGCAAAAAACACCAAAAAATGCCTAATGATATAGTTACTATGACAGGGAGGATTCATGGCACAAACCTAGAAGAGAATAAAAAAACAGCTATAAATGAAACATCAAAGGAAAATGTGAGTTGAAGTAAAATACAAAAAGAACTTCTAGAAGAGTTTTTAAAAGGGACTTTAAAAATCAAATAAGAGTTAAAAGAAAAATTGGGAAAAGAATTGAGAGTACCATAAGAAAATCATCAAGTCATCAGCTTGGTAAAGAAAGCACAATAACTGGGAAAAATATTTGTATTTATTGAAGAAAACAACTTAAAAGGTAGAACTGGTCAAATGGAAAAGTACAGAAGCTTTTTGAAGAAAAAGTACAGAAGCTCATTGAAAAAAATAATTCTTTAAAAATTAGAATTGGGCAAATGGAGGCTGATGATTCCATGAGACATCAAGAAACAATAAATAAAATCAAAAGAAAGAAAAAATAGAAGAAAATGTGAAATTTCTAATTGGAAAAAGAGCCAACATGGAAAACAGACAGAGAGATAACTTAAGAATTATTGGACTACATGAAAGCCATGATCAAAAAAAGAATCTGGACATTTTGTTTTAAGAAATTTTCAAAGAAAGTTGCCCTGATATCCTAGAATCAGAGGGTAAAATAGAAATTGAAAGAAGCCACCAGTCACCTTCGTAAAAATCCCAGAAATATTAAAGCCAAACTCCAGACCTCCCTGGTTAAGGAGAAAATATTATAATAGCCAGAAAGAAATGATTCAGATATCATGGAGTCATCATCAGGATAACACAAGATTTATCACTTCTACCAAAAGGCCTGGAATATGATATTCCAGAGGGTAAAAGAAATGGGATTACAACCAAGAGTTATCTATACAGCAAAAATGAGTATAATTCCTCTGGGGGGAAAATTAATATTTAATGAAATTGAGAATGTTCAAACATTCCTAATAAAGGGACCATATTGTATAGAAAATTTAACATTTAAACAGAATACTCAAGAGAAGTGTAAGAAGATAAACAGGAAAGAGAAATTGTAAGAGATTAAGGTCGAACATGGGAAGATAATACTTGTAACTCTTAAGAAAATTGTGAATATTAGGGCAATTAGAAGGAATATACGTAGAGAGAGAGGATGCGGGTTTGAGTTAACTACAATGGGATATTATCCAGAAAGCAAAATTAAGAGGTGAGAAAGAGGATTGCCCTGGGAGGAGAGGGAAGGGAGACAATGAAGTGAATTATGTCAAATAAAAGATCTATTACAATGGAGGGGAAGATGGACACATGACAAGTAGTGCTTGAACCTTACTCTCATCAGATTTGGATCAAAAAGAAAATATCTAACTTCTCATATAAGGAAGTAAAAAAGAAAGGGGATAAGAGAAGGAAGGGGATGGAGAGAAAGGAAAATGGGGTTGGGGAGACAGGGCTCAAAAGTAAACCACTTAGAGTGAAAAGAGAGAAAAAGAGAAGGATAAACCATATAAAAAAGTAAGATGGAGGAAAATACACAATTATGATAACTGAACATGTGAATGGGATGAACTCCTCCATAAGATGAAAGCAGATAGCAGAATGGATCAAAAACCAGAACCCTACAATATACTAACTATAGGAAACATATTTGAAGCAGAGAGGCACACACAGAGTAAAAAGCTGGAGCAAAATCTATTAAAGTTAAAAAAACAAAACAGGAGTAGCAAACATGATTTCAGACAAAACTAAAGCAAAAATAGATCTAATTAAAAATGATAAGGAAGGACATTATATCTAGCTAAAGGGTACCATAGACAATGAAGTAATATCAATACTAAACATATATGCACCAAATAAGATAGCATCCAAAAAAAAAATTTTTTTTTTAACACAAGGATGTTTACCCAAATAAAGCAAAGATATTTAGCAAGGATACAATTTTTCTTGGTTTGGTGCCATTAAGTCTAGCCTTTTAGAAACAAAGACTAGACTCTGGCCCAAACTGTCTGTTATTCCTTACCTCCCATTCCCACTCCTTGGTTTTGGAGAAGGAACACTATATTCAATTTCCATCATCATAAGACCCTGGAAATGTAGAGGCCCTGGCCAGTTTGTACTTATGAGTTCCTATCTCCTGAGGCAAATCTCCCTTCTCCTTCTACCTCTTCCTATATTCTCATTCCCATATAGCTCAGTCTTTTTACTTCCTTTAAGAGGTAGAGGTGGCCATTCTCCTTGCCAAGGCCCTTTACTTGTCCTCTCAATTCTATTCCCTCCCATCTACTTGAGGAGCTTGCCCTTCTATCATATACTCTTTCATTTTCAGTCTTCCTATTTACTTGCTCCAGAATACCCTATATCTATCTATCTATATCTATATACATAGATATAGATATAAAACAAAGAAACAATCTTCATTTGATCCTTTTATCACTTCAATCTATTGTTGTTTTTTCCCTTTTCACTATCAGACTTCTAGAGGAATTTTCTGTATCCACTTTTGCCATTTTTTCACTCCTCACTCCTCTCTGGCTCCTTATACCACCACTACTGGAATGACGCTTTCCTAGGTTAGCACCCAAATTTTAATAGGAGAAGTTAAATGACTTAGAGAAGGAAATAGTAAAACTATACTAGTGAGAGACCTCAACATTCCTTCTCAGAATTGGATAAATCTAACCAAAAAATAAAAGTTAAAGAGGTGAATAGAATTTTAGACAAATTAGCTGACAGACCTCTAGAGAAAACTGAATGGGAATAGAAAAGAACATACTTTTTTTCTTGTAGTATATGGCACCTTCACAAAAATTGGTCTTATATTAGGGCATATAAATGCAGAAAATCAAAAGTATTAAGTACATATTTTCTAGATCGTAATGTAATGAAAATACATTCATTAAAGAGTGGAGAGACAGATTAAAAATTAATTGGAAACTAAATAGTCTAATTTTAAAGAATAAGAGTGATAAAGAACAAATCATAGAAACAATCAGTAATTTCATTGAAGAGAATGACAACAATGAGATAATATATCAATTTTATGGGATATAGTCAAAGCAGGGCAAAAATTTATATCTCTAAACACTTACATCAATAATTTAGGGAAATAATAGGTCAATGAATTGAGCATGCAACTAAAAAAGTTAGAAAAAGAACAAACTAAAAATGCAGATTTAAACACCAAATTGGAAGTCTTGAAAGACAAAGATGAGATCTATACAATTGAAAGTAAGAAAACCATTGAACTAATAAATAAAACAAAAAACTGGTTTTATGAGAAAAAATAAAAGGATAAGCTATTGGTTAATTTAAAACAGGAAGGAAGAAAATCAAATTACCAACATCAGATGCAAAAAGGGTAAATTCACCACCAATGAAGAAATCATTAAAAGTTGTTTTACCTAATTATATGACAATAAAGTTGATAATCTAAGTGAAATGGATAAATATTTACAAAATATAAATTGATCAGATTAACAGAAGGCAAAATAGAATACTTAAGTGATCCCATCTTAGAAAAAAGAAATTGAGCAAGCCATCAATGAACTTGCCAAGGAAAAATACCCAAGGCCAGAAGGATTCACAAAGTGAATTCTGCCAAACATTTGAAAACAACCCCAATGCTGTAAAACTATTTGGAAAAATAGGAAAAGAAAGATTCCACCAAATTCCTTTTATGACACAAATACAGTGCTGATATAATTTTTCAATAAAAAAATATTAGCAAGGGGATTATAGCAGTATACAAAAATCATTCACTATGACTAGGTGGGTTTTATAGCATGAATGCTGGGTTGGGCTCAATATTGAGGAAACTGACAGTATAATTCACCATACAAATAGCAAAACCAACAGAAATCATATGATTTATCTCAATAGATACAGAAAAAGCTTTGAACAAAATGTAAAACCTATTTGTATTAGAAACTCTAGAAAGCAAAGGAATAAATGGAGTTTTCCTTAAAATAAGTATCTTTCAAGTCATCAGCAAGCATTATCTGTAGTGGGGACAAGCTAGAAGCCTTCACAGTAAGATCAGGGGTAAAACAAGAATGACTATTATTACTGCTATAATTCAATATTATACTAGAAATGCTAGCTATAGCAATAAAATAAGAAAAAGAAATTGAAGGAATTAGAACAATGAAGAAATAAAATTATCACTCTTTACAGATGATATGACGGTATACTAAGAGAATCCTAGAGAATCAACTGAAAAATTAGTTGAAATAATAACTTTAGCAAAATTACAGGATATAAAACCCACATAAGTCAGCAGTATTTCTATACAGTACCATCAAGTCCAGCAGCAAGGGATGGAAAAAGAAATTCCATATAAGTTAATGGTTGAAGACAAACTTAGACACTACATGAATTCAAATACAGAACATTTTTCATGCAAATAAAGTCATTTAAACAATGGAAAAATATTTATTGTTCATAAGTAGGCCAAGTAAATATAATAAAAATCACAATTTTACCTAAACTAATCTATTTATGCAGTGTCATCAATCAAACTGCCCCAAAATTATTTTTAAAGAGCTAGAAAAAAGTTGAAATTCATCTGGAAGTACAAAGGTTAAGAATATCAAGGGAATCAATAAAAAAATGTGAAGGAAGATGACCTGGGAGTACCAGATCTCAAAGTGTATTACAAAACAATAATCATCAAAACAATCTTGTACAGGCTACGAAGTAAGAGTGGGAAATCAATGGAATAGATTACATACACAAAACCTTGTAATAAATTACCAAAGTAATTTTATATTTGATAAATTAAAATACTTAAGCTTTTGGGACAAAAACTCACTATTTGACAAAAACTGTGAAAATTGAAATGGATTGGCAGAGGACTGGGAATAAACCAAAATCTCATATCATATATCAAAATAAGGTCAACATGGCCATGTGTTCTAAACAAACAAAAAGGGTGACACCATAAGCATATTAGGGGGGTATGAAATAGTTTACCTGTCAGATCTGTGAATAAGGGCAGAATTTAAGAACAAGAGGCAGAGCATTATAAGATGTAAAATGGATAATTTTGCTTCTATTAAATTAAAAATGTTTTTTATATTGGAAAATGAGAAGATGACCTTCAATTGGGGAATGGCTGAACAAATTGTGGTATCTGTTGGTGATGGAATACTATTGTGCTAAAAGAAATAATGAACTGGAGGAATCCCATGTGAACTGGAATGACCTCCAGGAATTGATGCCGAGTGAAAGGAGCAGAACCAGGAGAACCTTATACACAGAGATGGATATACTGTGGCACAGTCAAATGTAATGGACTTCTCTACTAGCAGCAATGCAATAATCCACAACAATTCTGATGGACCTATGAGAACTGTGGGAGCAGAAATACAGAAGAAAAACAACTGCTTGATCATATGGGTTGATGGGGATACGATTGGGGACATAGACTCTAAATGATCTAAATAGTTCAAATATTAATAATATGGAAATAGGTCTTGATCAATGACACATGTAAAACCCATTGGAACTGCTTATTGGCTGGAGGAGGGGAGAGAAAGAACATGAATCATGAAACCATGGAAAAATATTCTAAATCAAGTAAATAAAAATTTTCAAATAAAAATGTTTTTATAAATAAAACCAATTCAATCAAGATTAAAAGGAAATCAGAAAGCTGGTAAAATTTTTTGTAGCAGGTATCTCTGATAAAGATCTCATTTCTCAAAAATAAAGAGAACTAAATCAAATTTACAAAAATATGAGTCATTCTCAAATTGATAAATGATTAAAGAATAAGAACAGAAGTTTTCAGATGAAGAAATAAAAGCTATCCATAGCCATGTGAGAAAATGCTTTAAATTACTTTTGATTAGAGAAATGCAAATTAAATTACTTTTGATTAGAGAAATGTAAACTAAAATTAAAAAAAGCACCTCACACCTATCAGATCAACCAATATGATAGAAAACGAAAATGATAAATGGTGGAGGGATGTGGGAAAATTGGGACACATACACTGTTGTTGAGTTGTGATCAGGTCCAACTGTTCTGGAGAGCAAGTAGAAACGACTCTAAAACTGTGCATACCCTTTGATCCAGCAACACCATTACTAGGTCTGTATCCCAAAAAAATCAATAAAGGGGAAAAGGATATTTACAACTCTTTTTGTGGTTGCAAAGAGTTGGAAATTGAGGAATTGCCCGTCAATTGGGGAATGGCTGAACAAGTTGTGCTATGTGATTGTAATGGAATATTATTGTGGTATAAGAAATGACAGGCAGGATGATTTTGGAAAAATATGGAAAGACATGAACTGATGCAAAGTGAAATGAGCAGATCCAGAAAAGCATTGTACACAGTGACAGCAATATTTCTTGATGAACAAACTGTGAATGACTTAGTTATTCTCCGCAATGCATTGATCCCATACAATCCCAGAGACTTATGAGGAAAAATACCATCTGCCCTCTGAGAAGGAATTGATGGAATCTGAATGCAGACTGAAACATAATATATTTCATTTTCCTTATTTTTGAGATCTTTTTCACAAAATGAGTATTATGGGAAAACGTTTTACATGATTCCACATGTAAAATCTTGAACTGATTGCTTACTGTCTTAGGGAGGGAGGAAGTATAGGAGAGAGTGAGGAATGGAGGGTGGGAAGGAAGGAGAGAATTTGAAATTTAAAATATTTTTTTAAATGAATGCTTAAAGCTATCTTTACATGTAATTGGGAGAAATAAAATATTTTAAAAAATTAAAATTTTTAAAAGATTAAAAAAAGAGGTGGAAAAATCCAATTTTTTAATAATATAATTTGGTGCTTGCCATCCTAATTAGTGCCTTCTAACTCTCTACCAATACAAAAAGTAATTCTTCCTCAATTTAGATGGTTACCTGGGGGCACTGAAAGGTTGAGTAATTTATTCGCCTAGTCACATAAAAAATATGTATCTATCTGCCAAAAATGAGATTTGGCCCCAGGTCATACTGACTTCAAGGTTACCTTTATGTTAACTCAGTCATGTGTTCTTTTTAGATTTGATTAATATACACATCATATATGGGTATGAGGTTTTTCTATAGCCTTTGATCTCTTTTATTTCTTACTCTCTAATGAAGTTTTCTAATATCTTTTTCATAATTTTTGCTCTCTATGCCCACTCCTGCACTGATTTTACTTATCGAAATACATGATGAAAAGTCTTTGAATAAGGGTATTTTATATTTACTTACTTGCCTACCTGTTAATTTTTTTCTTTGTGTTCCCATTGACATATATGTTTATATCTAGTATATGTATATTATATGTAGTAGGTATTTAACAGATGTTAATTGAGATCTGCATAAAGCTCTATTTCTCTGCCACAGATACCTATCTATAGACCACTGCCATTAACATTCTGCTAAGCATTTTACAATTATTATCTCTCTGGGAGGCAGGTGGTAGTATCCCCATTTTATAGTTCACAACATTGAGGCAAACAGAGGTTAAATGACTTTCCTAGGATTATGTAGCTAATAAGTGTCTGAAACCAAATTCAACAATAATATTAATAATTGATAGCATTTATGTAATGCTTCCTATGTACCAGGCACTATGTTAAGTAATTTGTGATTATTATCTTATTTGTTCCTCACAAACAACCTTGAGAGGGAGATACAAATATTGTCCTTATATTTTACAGATGGAGAAACTGAGGCAAGCAGAGATAAAATGTCTTATTCAAGAAAGTGTCTGACTTCAGATTTGAATTCAGGTCCTCCTAACTTCAGTCCTGGCACTCTTCTGTTTATGATGTGCACATCCTTATGACCGTCTCATGAAATAATGTTTCTTATTGCATTTGGGTGAAAAATAAAATCAACTTTGCCAATCACTGAATTTTTCTCTTCACAGGGAACCTGCTTAGCATCCTTCAATTTCTCTCCAACTTCCTTTTGTCTCTTGGTTACATTTACAGCTATAATGTTGAAATCACTGTGATTCAGTTTCTCTAATCAACATTCCATCTTTAAAATGTTAAAATCTATAAACCACATCAAAATCATATAGGGCCACTCCCCTTTCCTACCAGTCTGCCATGGTCATTGCTTAAGCTGAAGGGGCTAACCACAATAGAAATCCATGCCATATTTTGGTTCATTTTCTGGGTTGCCATGGTCAAAGAATCACCAAGTGACCCAATTAGGAGCCTTCCCACCATAGTGGGGCTGATCCTTGGATAACAGACCTAGTCTATTGCTGAGACTAGACTCAAAGCCTTTTTCAATGACGTAGAACCTGGCAGAGGTTGTGCTACCCTGGCATAGCCTTCAAGAGCCCAAAGTCAAGATAAGTCATGGAATAAAGTGCCCAAGAAGTAACAAGGGGAGATAAAGAGCATGAATTATTCAAAACTGAATAATTCTTGTATGCATTCCTTATATGTGTCTGACTCCCTGGGCTACCCATGAAGTTCAGGTCTATTAGCTATAATTCCAAGAGACTCATCACGGTCTGGATCCTTCCTGGTGCCCAAAGATATGTGAAGAATTGGCTACATATGCTATCCTCTGGTTGAGAGCTCAAATCACTCTTTGGCCTTGGGTTAGCACACTGAAAAGTTACATCCTAATTGGGGTGCCCTCCAGTACAAATCTGATCTGATAACTGCTTTAAAATGGGGAGGGATCTTCTAGAGGGTAGATTGGAGAAAATGAGTAAGTGAAAGAATTCTGAGGTGCCTTCCAATTCTAAAAAGCAAAAGTTGGCCAATGAGGGCCAGGCTGCCAATCTAGATACGGGTTTCTTATTTAACACAACAAATTTATAGCTACAAGAGTCCTTAGAGATCAATTAGTTGAACGCCCTCACTTTATAGATGAGGAAACTGAGGCTCAAGGAGATAAAGTATTGTTGAAGAGGCAGGACTCCAGCAGAGAACCTCCAGTTTAAGATTCAGTATTCTTCCCACCACCACACACTGCCTCTCACACCCCTGGTTGACTTAGTTAAGGTAATAATTACGTCCCTAAACTGTCATATAGGAATAAAATGTCTGTAAATGAAATATTTTGAATCAATCAGAAATCAATCAGAAAACATTTATTAAGCCCTTCGCTGTGCCAGGCACTGTGCTAAATGCTGGGGACACAAAGACAAAAAAGAAATATCTTTACCCTGAAAGAGCTTAGTGGAGGAAATTACACATACAAATGTGTAGTTGTGTGAAAATGTGACTCAAATAAGAAAATCCATGTAAAGTGCTTGGTAAACCTTAAGGCATTATGTAAATACTATTAAATACTATTATTATTGTTATTTTATACACATAGTGAAAAGGAATACCAGGTATTTTGGGAAGGGAATATCCTAGTAGGTATATCAGGAAAAGCTTTATAGAGAAGGTGATACTTGAGTTCAATTCAATCAACTTGATCAATATTTCAATAATAAAATGAAACACTTACTTTGTGCTAGGTATTGTGCTAATGTGCTAGGAATAAAAGGAGAGGGAAAAGATAGTCCCTGCCCTCAAGGAGTTTTTAATCTAAAGGGGTAGGGGAAGTAAACCTGGGATTTGAAGAGATGACTGTGAAGAGGAAGTACATTCCAGGCACAAGGGACAAATGTGTGGAGGTGGACAAATAGACCCTTATGGCAAATAGACCATTGTATGGGGCAGAATAATAAAGACGTTAGAACAGCAGGAAATGGCCAGGTTGTTAAGAGCTTTAAAGACTAAACAGAGTAGTTTATATTTGATGTTTATTTATTTTTAGTGTAGTGTGGGGAAAAAACCACTTTGTTACTTGTGTTGAGAGTGAATTGGAGTGGGGAGAGACAAGAGGTAAAGAGATTTAAAAAACAGAAAAAAATTATAATCTTGCTGCAGAAAGTATAATTTTCTTTTTTTTTTTTTAAAATCCTTACCTTCGATCTTGGAGTCAATACTGTGTATTGGCTCCAAGGCAGAAGAGTGGTAAGGGTAGGCAGTGGAGGTCAAGTGACTTGCCCAGGGTCACACAGCTGGGAAGTATCTGAGGTCAAATTTGAACCTAGGACCTCCCATCTCTAGGCCTGGCTCTCAATCCACTAAGCTACCCAGCTGCCCCATAATTTCCTTTTGAAAATTATATTGGTACTTTGAACGGTATGGAAACATAAACTTTATTCAAAAATATTTTAATAGACCCACCCAAGAACTTAAAATTATTTTCAAAGTAATTGTGGCCAATATTAAATAATTAAGTCCCAAATTAAATAATTGTTAGATTAATAATATTAAATTCAGAATATGCTAAGAATCAAAGCAAAGAATTCCTACCAAAAATTCCTTTTTTTTATTTAGCATATTTTTTCCATGGTCACATGATTCATGATCCCCTACACCCTTTCTTCCCCCCTTCCCAAAGCCCACAAGCAGTTCCATCGAGTTATACATGTGTCATTGTTCAAAACTTATTTCTGTGTTATTCATATCTGCAGTAGAGCGATCCCGAAAGGAATACTTTCAAGAAAATCTGGCCACATCATGTATTTAGTTCAGTTTCTGGGTATATGTGTGTGTTTATGTGTATGTCTTGTTTTGGTGCACTTGTTTGATTATTGCAGTAGTTCAGGAGAGAAGGAATAAGGTCCTGAACTAGGATGGTGTCTATGGAAGTAGAGAGGGAGAGAGGCAGGAAATATTGTGGAGACAGAGTGAAAAACAGAAAGAAAAACAAAACTTGCCATCTGATTGGATCTATGGGGAGAGTGAGCATGAGAAGTTAAGGATAATACCGAGGGAGAAAGCTGGAAGAATGGTGGTACCCTTGATAGGAAGTTTAGAAGGTAAATTTGATGGAAAAGATGATGAGTTCTGTTTTGTATTTGTTGAGTTTGAGATGCCTACAGAACATACAGATGGAATTGAGCAATGGCAGCTGGTGATTCAGAACTAGAACTCGGGAAAGAGACTAGATATGGGGATTATCACAATAAAGCTTAGAACTGAAACCCTGAAATTTGATAAGATGAGCAAAAGAGAGGGCATGGCAAGATAAGAGAGCTCAGTACAGGGCTTAGGAGTAAACTGTACACGTCAGGCAGAACTAGGTACTGATCTACAAGACAACTAGGAGAAAGCAAGATCACCATATGTGAGGAGCAAAGAAGTTAAGGACAAAAAATGAGAAGAGCTCATTGGATTTGGCAATGGAAAAACCACTTTGGATAGAGCAGTTTTATTTGACTAGTGAGATCAGAAGCCATACTGCAAAGGGTTGACAAAAGAGGAGGACAAAAATTTGGCTAAGACGAGGAGAAAATATATATATAAACACACACAGCTATGTAGAGATGGAAATCAAGTGAAGGATTTTTTAAAGGATGGGAAAGGCTTTGGTATGTTTGTAGATAGAAGGAGAAAAGATGAGAAGAGATTGAAAAATTTAAGAGAGGATGATTGTGAAGGAGGGAAGCTGCCAGGGATGGAAAGGGATGGGGTGGGATCGAGGGCTAGCCTTGGGAAGGATCATAGTATAGAGAAGAAGAGGAACTAAGAGATGATGCAGAATAGTAAGCAAGAAAGAGCTAATGAATGACCCCTTTTTTTCTCAGTAATATATGGGCAAGCCTCGCTGTTGAGAAGGAGGGAAGAGGATGGTATGGGAGGCTTAAGGAGAAATAAGATTTGAAACACCTGCTGTGGGGAGTGTAATAGATAATCATTTAGAGAGGAATAAAAGGATCACTTTGTTGACCCATTCAAGATAATCAGTTGTATTTCCAGTATTTCAAACACCCAGGATTATATATTGAGTCCTTCCTTCATCAATACTTATCCCAACTTTTCTAGAACTTAGTATAAAGACCTGAATCCAAGTCTTGCCAAATCTTAACAACTTCCAAGCTGTATGACCCTGGGAAGTCTCTTCATCTCTACCTCAATTTCTTCATTTATAGAATGAGGACAAGAATGGCATCTATCTCCCAGAGATGTTGTGAGGATCAAATGAAATAATATTTGTAAAGTGTTTTGTAAGCCTTAAATTATTTTATATAATTTGTGTAAATTATATACTACATATATTTTAAAAATATAATTACTATACATTATTTACATAATTTATATGTAATTAGTTACATATATAAATTACAAATTATAAAGCTATATAACATAATTGCTATTAATCTGTAAAACGAGGGGACTAAAGCCTGAAAATCTCCAAGATTTCTTCCAGTTCTAATTCTATGAACCTTTAAGGATAGCCAGCATTCACTGCCTCTAGTTCTGTTATGCCACCCCCGTCTCTGCCCCTGTCCCCCCAGATTTCTAAAATAGAAAGATTTGTCAAGCATTGGGATTCTCCAGAAGAGGGCTCTAGCTGCTTGGGGCCACATGGGAGTAGCAGTGAGCAACACATCAGGCCCTGACTGGGGAGTCCAGTTGATCTGGCACCTCCTGGGAGAGGGAGAGAGACTGGCAGGCGCTGCTGTAGGTGGGAGCAGCAGGGGAAGAGCTACCAGAGCTCTGCATTCTAGGGAAGTCTATTGTGGGGGGGGGGGAGGGGCTCGGAATGAAACTGTTGGAACAGGGAAACGGCCCTCAGTCGGCGGGCCAGAGAGCCGGGAGTCAGATAGGAGAGACGTCTGGAGAAGCAAGACTGGAGTAAAGGATGGGGGTCGGACAAGGTGGGTCAAGAGGAAGGGGAAGGGGGGGTCAGTTGAGCCTCCCCACTCTTTGGTGTCGATGCAGCCTATCTCGGGGGTTCACTGCATTTCATTTTCTGCCTTTCCATCTCCAGGGCCTAGGAAGGAGCCTGGCACTGAGCAAGGGACAAGTAAAGACTTGTGGATTCATTGATAAAGAGCCAGAGGACTTGGGTTCAAATCCCAGCTCTGCTTATTTATAGATTGTGTGACCTTAAGCCAAATCACATCAACTCCAGGTTCCCTTGTCTATAAAATGAAGTTGGACTAGATGGCCCTGAAGGTCCCCAATGGCTCTAAAACTATCTCTTGGTCCTCAGGGTCCTTTCTCTATTCCTGCCCTGGAGGACCCTCTAGAAGGGAATGGTGGAGACGCCTCTTTCCTTGGCCCCTCTTCAGTAGCCAACATCTCTAATTTCTGGATGCTTTGTCTTCTCTTGGCTGTGAAAGCTGCTGTACTTTCCTGGTTCTCCTCCTACTTCTTGGACCACTTGTCTTCCTATTTTTTATGTCGCCTCTGCCTACGACTTAAATATCAGTATCCTCTAAAGCTTTGTTCTTAGCCCTTTTTTCACTCTGGCTTCACCTTGGTTTCAAGTATCATCTCTATAAGGATAATGACCCCAAATACCTAGAATTGGGGTCCTTAAGTCTTTTCTTGGCCTATATATCCAACTACCTACTCAATGTGGATACTTGGATATCTTAATCAGCATCTGGAATATAGACTTTGTCTTGTCCCAGGACTTGGATGAAGCCAGAGTGAGGCTGACAACATTGTGCCACTCTGCCTCATTCAGTTTATGTTCTAGTCAAGACATCACCCTTTTTGGGGCAGCTGGGTGGTTCAGTGCATTGAGAGTCAGGGCTAGAGATGGGAAGTCCTCTGTTCAAATGTAGCCTTAGACATTTCCTAGTTGTGTGACCCTGGGCAAGTCACTTCACCCCCATTGTCTAGCCCTGACTGCCCTTCTGCCTTGGAACCAATATACAGTATTGATTCTAAGATAGAAGGTAAGGGATTAAAAAAACAAAACAAAACATACCCCAATCTGACCTAATCATCTTCCTCCCAAATTCAAACTCCTCTTCTTTCTGACTTTTTCTCCTTGGTGATAGAGAAGAAAGCAACCTGATCATTGAAGAGGCTTTATGCTGTCATTGTTTTGTACTTGCTTGTAGAGGGGACATGACTTTAAAGGGAACTTAAAGTCATTTTAAAGGTCTTTTTATCTATTCTGATATATATGTATCTCTTTTTCTGGGTTATAGTTGTATTTAATATCACTATATTTTGTGATTTTTTTATTCATTCTTTAATATAACATTCTTTAGTTTCCATTTAAATATGTGCCTTTTGCTCATATTTCCCTTATTGATTTATATTTCTGTTGCACGATGCAAATATTCAGTATTTCTATCTTTCTGCATTCTGATTAATTCTTTTTTCATTGAATTTTATTTTTATTCAGTTAAATGTAGGAATAATTTTTGACAACTGTTTTCTAACATTTTGTGATTCAAATTCTCCCCAAGGCAGTCAATAGTGGTCAGTGCTTTCAAGAAATACATACTTCCATATACTCCATGTCATGACTGAAGATGTATATCTCTTATTCTGGTCTTAGGTCCTTAAAAATGAACATATCACTCTGTAATTTGGACCTTAAAGGAAGAATTGTGCGCCGTATTAGACAGTGTTGACTTTTGAGGCAGTGTTAACATTTTTCATCTTTATGACCCTGGACAAGTCCTTTAATTTCTATGTTCTTTAGACTATTCCTTAAGACATACCTACTGGGGGCAATTAAGGGGCTCATTGGTTTGAAAGCCAGGCACAGAGATGAGAGGTCCTGGGTTCAAATTTGGCCTCTGATACTTCCTAGCTGTTTGACTGACAAATTACTTAAGCCTAGCCCTTACTGCTCTTCTGCCTTGGGACCAGTATATATATTCTATATTGTATGTTGTATTATACATGTATTGTATATTGTATGTATGTACATATAGCATATATATGTGTGTGTATGCATATATAGATATATAGTATTGATTCTAAGACTGAAGGAAAGGGGTTAAAAAATAGACTTACCTACTAAGACTCAGGCAGGTTGTGATCCATTGGTGAAAGGACTTCCCACACTAAGAGTTCCTTATGATGATGAACTCACAGATCCTCCATTTATGTAAATTGGACCTAATGTATTGTCAAACAATGTTTACATAATAATAATGCTAAATTTACATATTGCTTTTCTCCTAAGAGTCCTGGGAGAGAAGTGGCACAAATACTGGCACCATTTTACAAATGAGAAAACGACTTGTCCATGGTCAAAAGTGTTAAACAGCCCAGTTTTTGAGTTAACAGCTCAAAAATGATAAAGTCTAAAATTGTGGTTGTGTCCAAATCTAGTGTTTTTACTACTATACCTGGCTGAAGAATAGTTCTCCTTTCCTTAAAGGAGGTCATAGAGGGAAGCCCTCACTGAAAGTTGAGAGTGTCTATAAATTATATCAGTATTAAAAGTTTATTAAATATCTCTCATGTGTGGTAGGGACCATTAAAAATATTGCCTATGTGTGTCATAGATTTAGAACAGAAGGGACTTATAGAGTTCATCTACCCAGTCTGCCCATTTTACAGAGGAGAAAATTGAGGGGAAAGGATTTGTCTAAAATCATACAAGTAATAAATGGAGAGCCAGGATTCAAATAGTTGTTTTGACTACAAATCTAGTGCTATACCACTGTTCCTCATTTGGAATGTGCCTTTCATTAGAGTTTCAATATGAATATGGGGATTTCTGATGTTTGAGGGATTTCAATCATCTTTTTTTTTTTTTTTTAAACCCTTACCTCCTGCCTTAGAACCAATAAAGGCAGAGGAGCGGTAAGGACTAGGCAATGGGGGTTAAGTGACTTGCCCAGGGTCACATAGCTAAGAAATATCTGAGGTCACATTTGAACCTAGGACCTCCTGTTTCTAGACCTGGCTCTCAATCCACTGAGCAACGGAGATGCCCCCTGATTTCAATTACCTTAAGAGGATTCTCTAAGAGCTTTCCCCACTGCTAAGCTGCCATATTGGCTCTGCCTGTCCCTCAATCATTTTAAAATAAAGAAATCACATAATAATGCAGTCTTTGCCTACAAAATGCAATATAGTCCTCATTAGGAAGAGAGCTGGGTTAGAATACTGGATCTGGCATGTATTAGCAATGTTACTCTGAGCCAATCATCTAACATTCCTTAGTTTTTTCATTTGTAAAATAATAATAACCAACAATGATTTAGAGCATTTAAAAATATGAACATATATAGCTTTGATTTCTTCATCCAGAAACTACCTGTTTGCATCCTTTGACTATTTATCAACTAAGAAATGACTCATCTACCTTTGATACATATAATATAAATTTGACAAAATTCTCTATTGGAGATATGAGACCTTTATCCAAGAAACCATACATTTCCCCCCAATTTTCTGCTTTCCTTTTAATCCTGGCTATATTGGTTTTATTTGTATAAAACCTTTTAAATTTAACATAATCCAAATTATCCATTTGACATCTTGCAATGCTATGTCTTGTTTATTCATAAATTCTTCTATCCATAAATTGGATTGGTAGTATGTTCCATGTTCTTCCAATTTGCTTATAATAGCTCCCTTTATGCCTAGGTCATGTATCCATTTTGTCTCATTTCAGTAAATGGTGAAAGATAGTGGTCTTAAAGTACTGGAGAACATTAGTATTCAGGAGTTGGGGAAGTTGTGCCGTCTCCCCATCATGACGACATGGATACCAACTCTCTGTAGCGGGTCAGGGATCACTCTTTGGTGAATTTCCCTTTTGCGCTCACGTTCTCGCTCTTACTCTCGCTCTCACTCTCGCTGTGGGTTTGAATTTCTACATCTTCTCTCTATACAAAGCAAAGAGGAGGGAGCCGAGATGCCAACAGCATTGTCATTAAGTAGGTGAGTTTGCTGAATGTCAGAATGAATATTTAAGAAGAATTCAATGCCCGCAATACAATCGAAAACTAGATAGGGTAACTGATTTTTGTTGGCTTAGAGAAGGATTTATTAAGCGCCTACTGGGTGCTGAGTGCTTTACAAAAATCTCATTTGAGCCTCACTGTAACCCCGAGGGGTAAGTCTAATTATTACCCCCTTTTAAATAATAACAACAATAACAACAACAACAACAACAATAATAATACCTGACACGTATGTAATGCTCAGTGTATTCGGACACTGTGTACTGTAGCACCACCTAGCAGCCTCTCTGAGGAACTACCGGTTGAGGAAACTCAGTGAGGAAACTCGTTGGGCACCTTCCTTGCCATTTGTAAACTGCGCTGCATAGGGCACGGAGAGTTTAAGGGACATGTCCAGGGGGCACTCAGGCTCTGTTGTCCGAGGCATGAATGGAACAGAAGTTTCCCCAGATCTGAGACCGGGCCTCTTCTACGTGGCACCCACAGAGCCTCTGAAAGCCAGACCTTTGTTAGTAAAGCCAAAAGCAGATTAATTTGTTTAGGCAGATAGGATAACTGTTAAATTTTTTATTTTTTTAGTATTCGACTCTTACCTTAAATCTCTCTTTTAACCTTATTTATGTCCCCATTCTCCATGGATGGTGGTCTCATTTTATAAGTAATAAATATATAATTTATATGTAATATATAAATTTATAATAAATAAATAAAAATAAGAATAAATAAATAATAAATAAATAAAAATAAAAAATAAGAAACTAATACAAGTCAATTTTAAAACTCCCCCAGGGACAATGCTAGTAAAGATGGAAATATTCATTAATGGAAAGCAAAGTGTTTAGGGATCATTTTTCTAAGGGCTTATTAACACAAAAATAAAGCATGTTAGAGGCAGGAGCCCTAGAGTGCAGCCTCCTGGTTTTATAGATGAGGAAAAACAGCTAATTAATGGCAGAAGACTATTTGCTTTATTGGATAGATATTAGGATGTTAATCCATGACTGGGCCACAGTCATAATGCCACAAGGACCAAAACAGGGAGATGAGAAGTGGGAAAACCCACAAGGAGCATCCCATTTGAGTATTTTTTTTTAAAAGGAGCATGGAGAAGCAACTAGGTGGCTCAGAAGATTGAGAGCCAGGCCTAGAGGTGGGAGGTCTTGGGTTTAAATCTGGCCAAAGACACTTCCTAGCTGAGTGACCCAGGGCAAGTCACTTCACCCCCATTGCCCAGCCCTTAACACTCTTCAGCCCTAGAATCAATACACAAGGTAAGGGTTTAAAACAAACCAACCCTAGAGAAGCCTTTGACATATACAATGAAAATTAAGCAACTGTCTAGGAAAGATAATAGGTCCTTACAGCCCTCTGAACTGTTCTTAAACAAAACCCACGTGTAGGGAAAGGAGCCCAGAGCTGTGAGATTCCGAGCCATCAGGATGCCTTTCAGGCTTTAGGGGAGCAGAGAGAGCCTCTTTTCCTAATGGACCCGCCTACCACACATTTACAAGGAGAGCATTTTTCCACAGGGAAGCCTGACAAAATGAGGCCCACATGTGCTTGAAGGC
>NC_058132.1:456562045-456630545 GCF_016433145.1 Gracilinanus agilis
TCTGTCTCTCTCTCTCTCTGTCTCTCTCTCTCTCTCTCTCTCTCTCTCTCTCTCTCTCTCTCTCTCTCTCTCTCTCTCTCTCTCTCTCTCTCTTGCTTTCAGTCTCTGTCTCTCTGTCTCTCTCTGTCTCTATTTCTCACTTCTCTCTCTCCCTCCTCTCTGTATGTCTTTCTGTATCTCCCCCTTCTTCCCTCCCTCTCCCTCTTTCTCTGTCTCCCGACCTCTCTCTCCCCCTCCCTCTCCATCTCCCTTCCTCCTCTATCTCTTTCTCATACATGATTATATATTTACATACTCATGTGTAGCTATGTACCAACACATATGATTGTATAGATGCGTATATGCATGTACACCTATGTGTATCTATAAACTTGTATGTATGCCTATATGTGTATATATAGACATGCGTCTATACACAGACATAGACATATAATCCCACACAAGTATATAGATATATACAAACATAGGCACACATATAGACACACATATAATCCCATGCAAGTTTCTATATAGACAGATACAGATATAATATATTCTCTATAAAGACATGATCACACATCAGTCTATGTAGACAGACCCATACACACATTGCCATGTATACACAATCATATCTTAGTATAAAGACAGACATAGAGATACATAGATAATATATGTCTATGTAGAAATAATCATATATGTCTATAACACACATCGACACATATGTGGTCTTACATAAGTAAACATAATACACAATCAAATCTATACAGACATATAGACACACATGTAAGTATATAGACACGCACATAGAGATACATATCATATAAGTATGTCTACACATAGACACATATATTTAAATAAAATCATATATCAGACACTTAAATCAAGCCTTTGGAGGAAAATCAGACCAGAGGAAGCCTGAAGAATGATCCGGGTGGTGGCAAGCCAGGAATCCTGGAAGCCAGTAGAAGGCTATTCATTTCATCAGTTATTTATTTAGCACCTACTACGTTCAAGGTGAAAAGAAATATGGTGTCATAGATAAGAAGCAGATCTTGGAGCCAAGAAAATCTAGGTTCAAATTCTGCCTCTGAAACAAGAGAAACTCTGACCCTCATCAGACCAGTTAATCTCTTCCTGGACCCATAGGCTGCTCATTGAGGCTGAACATTTCAGAGAAGGTGCTGACCTGTGCTGGCAAAGGAAGCATCTCCTTCCAGCTCCCAAATCCCAGATTTGGCCAGCAATAAAAGCAAGCAAACAAAAATGTTCATAGATCATGGATAAAGAGTTGGAAGGGCGTCCAGAGGAAGTGGAGTCCCAGGAGGTTATTTATGACTTAGTTCTTTCACTGCTATGGAATGTCAAAGTGGGGATTTGAACCCAGGTTCTCTGGCTCGTCAGGACTGTTTTGCCTTTCTCAGTATACTCCACCACGAATTGGGGATACAAGGATGAGAAACAACACAATTGGGGGCAGGTAGAGTGGTCTGAGGTAGTCAAAGGTCCCTTCTAAGCAGTGTGCAAATAGACATTTCTCACACCTGAACTACATTTACCCAGCATCCTTTTTAATTACAACCTCACTATTAGATCATGACTTTTGAGAGAGAAATTTTGCTGAAACCCACACTGTGGGGCTCTTTTGGGCTTTTGCTTTGGTAAAGCACAGCAGGTGTGGGTCTCTGGCTCTGTGCTCTGCTCACTTGGCTGAAGGAATCCCTTTCTCTCTCACTTTGTTATTATTAAATCCCATAAATTTAAATACTTGGAGTATTCATTCAGTTTTACTCCCACAGCAGCCAGGCATAAAGCAGTGGATGCTGACAGTGGGACTGGAGAGAATCAGGAACAGATAGAGATATTTCACAAGAAACATTTCTAAGTTGTGGTATTGCTGTGGGGGGCTTGATGTGAACCCCCAGGGTTCAGGAAGGGTACTATTTGCAAGAATGAAAGACTCTGAAACTTAGCTTAAAAATAAAAAAGAGACATTTATTAGTTTAGAGGGTAGTGCTGAATCTGACCAGGAGGACAGCATAGATGAAAAGATGGCTCTCAGATGGTCTTTATACCCTTTACAACAGTGAAGACGTGATTCTGTGCCATGGTAAAGACATTACTTTAGAGTGGTATGCACTGAGGCACAAGGGGGGAAGGTTTGCCTGAAGACATAGGGGGTGATTTTCATAGTTTAGGGGACATGACAGATAGATGTCTTAGATAAAACCTGATGGTATCAAGGTGTTGCCTGAAGGTGTATCTCTCCATCTCAAATCTAAAGGACAATCCAAAGGGGATAATCCTCTCAGGGTCTTATAGGAGTTATCAGATGGTTTGGGTTAGGAGTCACAAGGATGTAAGGGAGCAAAGGGATTTCCTTGCTTACAGTTTGCCTGAAACACTTCTATAATTTGGAGGTACAATGCCCATGCCATCTCCTGTATGTGGAGATTGAAGGGGTTGTCATCGTTCAGTTGTTTCAGTCGTGTTTGACTCTTTGTGACCCCTTTTGGATTTTTCTTGGCAGAGATACTGGAATGGTTTGTCATTTTCTTCTTCAACTCATTTTACAGATTCAGAAAGTAAGGCAGACAGGGTTAAGTGACTTGCCCAGGGTCACATAGCTAATTAGTGTCTGATACTGGATTTGAATTCAGAAATATATGGTCCCCAGTCTCTAAACCTGGCATTCTCCCTGTAATTTAAGAGATTGGATTAGGTGGCCTGCAATCCAGCTCTAAATGAATGACTTTGAGATTTAATTTAAACCCTTCCTTTTGCAGATTAGAACAGGTACAGACCATCCAGTTAATTAGCTGAACAATATAACCACGTGATTGAACTGCTTTTTGCATTTATTAACAGCTCTGTCTTCCTCCTAGTTGAATTAGTTTGACAGTTTAAATAATACATTTAAGAGGCTGTGACCCTTGGCTGGTGTGTATGTGTGTGATGTGTTGGAATGAAACTCCAACATCATTTATGACACATAGAGAAACTCCAGCTCCATTTATGAAACCTCCTTTGAGTTCGAATGGTGAAAGAAAGAAGATGTTGTTCTGGTTTCATCCTTGTGAAAAGGACTCTTCTTAAGCCATAGGCAGGATTAGCTTGCTGACTGGATGAGGGAAGTATTTACCTTATGAGGGAAAAATCATTGGATGGGAAGTCAGAGAACCAGAGCTCAATTTTCAGTTTTTCTATCAACTGCCCATGATACATTGAGTAAATCACTAAACCTTTCTGGGGATCAGCTTTCCAATCTGGAAAATGAATGGGTCAGCCCAGGTGACCTTAAAAAATCTTCATGCCCTAAAGCTAGGATTTAGCTTTTCTTCCTCTTCCTTTGAGCCCTTCCCATCCCCAAACTGCAGCCCTGTTCTTTGGAATACAACTAGGTCCATTTTCAGTATGATTCTAATGGAATTTTTCCATTGGAATTCTTCCATCAACACACACACCGTTAAAACAAACCTCTCTCATTTCCAAGAACAAGGAGGCTGTTTATCCCCTTCTTTCCCCTTACTCCCTCGTAGATGGATGCATTGTTTTTATATCTGACTTTGCAACAAATTTTCCAGCATTTTGAGAAAGTCGTCTGATGCCATGGGTTATATGTGATCATCATGGAACTTTCAAAATAATATACTGATATCTTTTAAGTCATTTATATCTTCCTAAAGTATTCTTCCTCTCTGCCCCTTCCAGAGAATCATCCCTTATAACACAGACTACAAAGAGGGGAAAAAACAGTTGAGGAAAAAGAATCAACCAATAAACATTTGTTAAGCACCTACTGTGTGCTAAGGAGAGTAACTGGGGGACACAGTGGATAGAGCCCCAGACTTGGAATGAGGAAGATTCATCTGGTTTCAGATACTTACCTAGCTATGTGACCCTGGGTAAATGAACTGGAGAAGGAAATGGAAAACCACTCCAGTGTCTTTGCCAAGAAAATCTCAAATGGAGTCACAAAGAGTCAGATATGACTAAAATGACTGAACAACACCAGCACTGGAGGTAAAAAAAGAAGCACAAGACAGCCTCTGCCCTCAAGGTGCCATGTTGCAAAATTTTGAAGTTATACTTACTATTTATTCCACACTCATATAGTCCCCAACCTCTGCAAAGAAATCAGGATGGGGGCCTTCTCAGATCTTGTCTTTGGGGCCAAGCACGGTCCTACTAATTTCAGAGCATTGGGTTCGATTGTTGTTATTGCTGTGGTTATTTTATTGTTGGAGTCTTCATGTAAAATATTTTTGCTTATTGAAGTTTCCATCAGTTCATGTCTTCTGATGACTCTGAATTCATCATATTTATTGTTTCTTTCTTTATAGTAATATTTCAATTACATTCATGTATTTCAATTTGGTTAACCAGTCCCAAATCAATAGACATCTGTTTTATTTCTAAGTTGTTTTGCTAATCATTTCTATAATTATTAGAGATTTGGAACATTCTTTCAGGACAATAATTTTCAGTTCTATTTTGAAGACTATTTCTTCATATATTTCTACTGGGGAATAGGTTTTGGTTATTATATGTGGGAAACCAAAAAGAGAATAGATAAAAATCTGAGACCCCTCTTTTGACCCCTTTTATGATCCATACCTTTTCTTATTGGAAAAACATTATAGACTTATTGAAAAGCTTTAAGTTCCTAGCAAACCAGAAGGTATGGAGTTAACAATTTCTCTCCTTGATAATCAAGAAGCCTGAACTCTAAAAGATATATTACTTAGACAATCAAGGCTGGAGGCAGACAAAGCTAGACAAGACTTTATCTGACCAGGTGCAATCCTGTAAGTCAAGAGTACAGGACTCAATTTGTTTAGGATCTCTATGAAATATATTTCTGCTCCCAGAATTAACCTCCTACTAATTGGTGGTTGGAATTTGGCTTTGACCCTAGACATATCTCTCTATTTTTTAGACATTAATGGGTTTTGTATAATTTGTAACCCCTTCACAGCTGTGATTCTTTCTCTGTGCTCTTTGTGTAAAACCATTATATATTAAACTCAAGACTCCATGGCAAGTTGGAGCAGTTATGAGCTAAGCATTTAGTCTGACTGTTCTCATTCCATCCGACGCCACTAAATGCCACTCAGAACCCCCCAAAATATAGAGCTGGCTCTCTATAATTATATATATTTATTTATATAATAAATGATACCATTATTTATATATTTCTTTTAATTTTGTGTGTGTGTGTATGTATCTGTTCATGTATGTCCTTATCAGCAATATTTAGTAGAGATGTCTGTTTTAGTTTTCTTCCATTTTTGATGACATGACCTTTAATAGTTATTTTGTTTATCCAGTTTGAAGTTGTAGTGACATGTGATGTAAAATATTAGACTAACCCTAATTTCTGTCAGGCTGCTTTCTAGATTTCCCAATACTCTTTTCAAATAGTATGTTCTTTCCTAAGGAATTAATTTCTAGGTTCATTATATGCTGAGTCATTCAGTCATTTTCAGTCATACCCAACTTTGTGTGACCTCATTCAGGGTTTTCTTGGCATAGATACTGGAGTGGTTTGCCATTTTCCTTTTCCAACTTATTTTACAGATGAAGAAACTAAGATAAATAGGGTTAAGTGACTTGCCTAGGATCACACAGCAATTGAGTGTCTGGGGCCAGACCTGAACTTATGATGAGTCTTTCTGACTCCAGACCTAATGCTCTATCCATTGTGCCACCTACCTGCCATACTACGTTACCAAGTTAAATTATTTCTGATTTTCCCTTATTTAGGCTATTCTACTAATCTGCTTTTCCACTTTAAACCTGTATGCACTAGTGCTTCTTAAAAATCCTTACTTTCTGACTTAGTAACAATTCTAAGACAGAAGGGCAAGGGCTAGGCAAAAGGAGTTAAGTGACTGGCCCAGGGTCACACAACTCGGAAGTGTCTAAGGCCAGATTTGAACCCCTGATTCTAGATCTGGTGTTCTGTTCACTGTGCCATCTATCTGCCCTTATGCATTTTGATGACTATTTGAAATACACATTAATCTGTAGAAGTGCTTTTTCTTCTTAATTCTCATTTTTTAAATTCCCATATTTTTTTTATCCCTTGATAGTCTAGATCTTGTAATGTACCAAATGAATTTTGTATATTTTGTCTAGTTCTGTAAAGTATCCTCTTGGCAGTTTGATCAGTATAACACTAAACCTGTAAATAATTTCAGTACTACTGTCATTTTCATTGTTCTAGGTATTATATTTTATTGTTTTCAATAATACTTATGATATTAACATTGCATATTTATAGATATCCCTCCAGTAACTTAGTTGTTTTTTATTTCTTTAACGAATATGCTATAATTGTAATTGTATTGAATGTTGTCAACTCCTAGATATTTTATAGATTTTTGTGGCCATTCATTTTATATTATTCCTTTCTGAATATTTTGGTTGTTACAAAAAACTGTTTTTTTGGAGGGTTTATTTTGTACACTTGATGGCATCAGAGAGTTGAATAGTGGTTAGAGGGATAAATTTGGAGTCAAGAAGATCTGAGTTCAAATCCTCCCTTAAATACTTTCTAGCTGTGTGACCCCAAGAAAATTACTGAACATCTCTCAGATTCAGTTTTTTCATCCTTGAAATGGTTGGGATAATAGTACCTGT
Organism: Gracilinanus agilis; assembly: GCF_016433145.1. NCBI lineage: Eukaryota > Metazoa > Chordata > Mammalia > Didelphimorphia > Didelphidae > Gracilinanus > Gracilinanus agilis. Next base: position 456,568,667 of record NC_058132.1, read on the forward strand.
CTCACAGAATTGTTGTTAGGTGTCAAATGAGATGTGAGTTGTAAAGTGTTTGGCAAAGCTGAAAGCACTATATATTGTCATTTAGCCATTTCAGTCACATCTGACTCTGTGATCCCAAATGGGGTTTTCTTGGCAAAGATACAGGAGTGGTTTGCTATTTCCTTCTCCAGCTCATTATACAGATGAGAAAACTGAGGCAAACAGGGTGAAATGACTTGCCCAGGGCCACACAGCTACTAAGTATCTGAGGCTGGATTTGGATTATTCTTCCTGACTCCAGGTATGGAATTCTATCCACTGTGCCACCTAGCTGCTCCCAAAGCACTATATAAATGCTGGTTATCATCATTGATGTAATCATTATTGTCATTATTATTATTGGAGTTATCTCTATTTTTTGCTGGTTTTCTAGAATTTTCCATATAAACCATTTTGTCATCAGAGAAGAGAGATGGTTTTGCCTCCTCTTAGACCATCTTTATGCTTTAATATGCCTTTATGCCTCTTATCTTTCTGATAATGTGGAAATAATACTGGACCTTACTAATACCTAAAAAAAAGCGCCTAAGAGAACTTTAATACTACCAACTTATATGGCTATACTCCCATCTATACAAAATCTTTATGTGAGTTCTCTATCTACAAATCAAGGGCAGCCTCAGTGATGGCACTATTAGAAATCATGAAGACTTAAAAAAAAACCCCAACACAATGGGCCATTTCACAAATAACTGAAAATGTTGAAAATATGAGCCTATTGTGCTCATTGCTTATTGGTTACCAACAAAATTAGCAATTAGTTCTCTAGGACAAAATAATATCTGATAGGCTTTTTTGCAGCAGGGTTTCTCTCATCCATTCGTCAAGGTCATTCAAGATTCCTTAGATGATGTAATCATGGGAATAACTTTGTACAGTGGAATAAGGCACAAAACAGGGAGATGTATGCTTGCTAAAGGCATCCACCACTGTGAAGAAGGGGACTAGGTCAAAGAGAGATTCCTCATGGAATAATGAGGCTCCAGATGTGCCTTGGTTCTCAGATGAGTATATGAAAGGATGACATGATTCAGAGTGCATCAAACCCCAGAATATTAGAGTTCCCTGGAAAAGATCTGTAATCTCTCAAAGGAATCTGGCTTATCCATCCACACTGGAAAGATCATGTGGATGAAGATCATCTACTGCCCAGATTTTAACATATATATGATTACATTTTAAAATTAAGTCAATATACAGCCCATAGGCATCCTTGTGTATGGATTAACGGACCCTGTTTTTTTGTGTTTGACATTATTATTGATCTAGATAACATGAAAGAACTACTTAATAGATGTGCTCACAAATCCTTTAGGAGTATTTGATAATCTTATTACTACTGCTAATATTTATAGTTTCCTTGATTTAGCCTTGCGTTTATTGGGAAACTTTCTAGGGTTTCCCCATCACCTATAACAGGGGTCAGCAACTTATGGCTCTCGAGCCATATCTGGCTCCACCTCCCAACCAGCTAGTCCAGGCTGAGCCCCAGGATGTGCCCCAGGGGGCCCTACAGCCCCCGCCCCATATTCCAGCGCCTTCCGCCTCCATCCTCCTCCTTCCACAGGTGTTTATGGCTCTCATGGCTAAAAGGTTGCCAACCGTTGACCTATAATGTTGACTTTTGGTTTTAGGTGTTTACTTTTTATCATATTAAAATAGATGTTGCTCGGTTGTATTTGCCTCTTTGTGACCATATTTGGGGTTTTCTTGGCAAAGATACTAGAGTTGTTTGCCATTTCCTTTTCCTGCTCAATTTACATATGAGGAAACTGAGGCAAACTGGGTTATGTGACTACACAAGGTCACACAGCTAGTGTCTGACACCAAATTTGAACTCGAGAAGATGTCTTCCTCAATCTTCCTCACTTGGCTCTCTATCCACTGTGCCATGTAGTTGACAAAGTTCTATATGGTCAAAGTTTTTCCAGGAGTGATATCTAGCTGTGAGAGTTGGACTCTATAAGGAAAGTTGATCATTGCAGAACCAAAGATTTTGAATTATGGTTCAAGAGATCAAGTCAGTCAATACTAAGAGAAACTAATTCAGACTATTCACGGGGAGGTCAAATACTGAAGATAAAGCTGAAGTACTTTCCCCACCTAATGAGGAGAACAGAACTCATTGGAAAAGACACTGATGCTGGGGAAACATTGAAGACAAAAGGAAAAGGAGACAGCAGAAGATGAGATGGATAAATAGTGTCATGGAAATAATGAGCATGAAATTGGACAGACTTCAGGAGAGAGTGGAAGATAAGAAGAGCCTGGCTTGCTATGGCCCATGAAGTCAAGAAATGTCAGATATGATTAATGACTGGAAAACAACAAATAATCTGGGTATTTCATGTTCCTGTAGGTAATCTTGTTATTTCCTTTGAATTCTCAATATTATTGGCATATAATGACTATATATTGTATAATAGGATCTCATACTTACTTTTATTTATTCTGGGTTTGTGGTAATTTTATCTTGTTCATTTTAAATTTTATTCATTTGATTTTTTTCATCAGGTTTTAAACATTTATCAACATTGTTAATCTTTAAAAACAACAACTCTTATCAATGTTGTTAGTCTTTTTCAAAAAAAAAATCAACTCTTTAGTTTTGTTTATCAGTCCAGGTTTCTAATTTATCTATTTTTTCTTTAAGTGTGAAGATTTCCTCTTTTATGCTTATTTTGAATTTACTTAGTTGTTGGTTTTCTCTTTTAAAATTTTACATATTCAGTTAATTAATCATCACTTTTTCTATCTTGTTAACTTATGTTTTTAGGGATATAATTTTTCCTCTGAGGACTGCTTTAGCTGTATCCCAGAAATTTTGGTATGTTGTCTCATCATTTTTATTGTCCTTCAGTTATTAATTGTTTCTATGATTTGTTATTTGACCTACACATAGTTCAGATTTCCATCATTACATCTCCATTTAGGTCTGTGTCTTTTGCTTGGGTTCTCTATATTGATGACTATTTTGTATTACAGTAGGGTCAGTAAAGAATTTATTTGGTATGTCTTTTTTACATTTATTTATAATTTTTCTGTGCCCTAGCATGTGGTCTATTTTTGTAAACGTATTGCCGAGAGATGTGCATCTTTAATATTTTCATTCAGATGTCATAAATCTTTTAGTCTAAATTATCACGCAGTTTAGTTTCATTCTTTCCCTTTTGTTTACTTTTGCTAGATTTGTCCAGTTCTAAGCAAATAACAGTAATGTCTTTTACTATTTTAGTGTTACTCAAAATTTTTGTAATTCAGTTAACTTTTCCATTATGAACTTAAATGCAATGCCTTTTGGTATATCTGTATGATATTGATATTGGTTCATTGTTTTTCCTTTTAAGTATAGTATAATTTCCTGGTTTGTCTCCATTGATATTATGAATTTTTATTTTTACTTTGTCTGCTAGTGTGATTGCAACTCCTGCTTTTTTGGATTCGTCTGATACATGGTAAATTTTGTTCTAGCCTCTCATTTTGATTGTGTGTATGTGTATGCTTTTTAGATGCCTTTCTTGCAACAGACTGTGGATTTTATTTGCTTATCAATTCTGTCCTTTCATTTTGTTGGCATAGTAAGTCTTTTCATACAAAAGTTAAAACAGTTATGTTTGTGCTTTCCATAATATCTTTCTCTAATATTCTAGTTATTTTTATTCCCTTCGATATTTCATTGTTGTGATTAGTTTTGCTGAAATTAATTTGATGTAACTTTTCCCAAAGCCTGTCTTTTCTCTCACTTCTTTCATTTCCATTTGTGTACCCTGTTCTTTGTTTTGGGGTTTTACTTATATTAATGATTCATTTTACTTTTTTTAAAAAAATTAACTCATTTCTTTCCTCCTTTTGTTTCTTTTCTTTTCCTTGTTGTTCAGATACCCTCCTCCTTACTGGCAACCTTGTATGTTTGTTAGTTTACAGTGCCAAAGAAGTTCCCCCCCCCCCCTTTCTGTTCTGAAATTTTATTTCCTGGGACAAAGGAACCCAATGGGAAAACAAATGAGGAACAAGGGTGAGGAAATTTCTCCGAAATTGGGAGTTTTAAGAAAGGCATGCAAAAAAGGAGAGGAGGAATAAGGAAGAATGGTACCAGATAAATTTCATTGTCATCTGAACCAAACAAAAGTTTATGTTTAACCACCTGCACACACAAGTGTGTGTGTGTGTGTGTGTGTGTGTGTGTGTGTGTGTGTGTATGCATATAGAAACATATATATATATATATATAACATTTGGTGTAGCAATGTATTATACTCAAGAAGGTGACAGGCAAAGACAGGGAACAGGGACAGAGGACTTTGAGAAGGGAGAGATGGGGAGAAAAGGGAATAATCAAACAAAAAACCAAATGTGAACTTTTGAGAATAGATAATAAAGGGAAGACTTAATGGAAAGGAAGAGAAGAAAAAGAGAAAAAGAAGAGGAAAGAAAGAAAGATAAAAGAAAGAGGAGGAGAGAGGGAGGAAGAGAAAATGAGTCAGAGAGAGAGAAAGGAGAGAGAAGGAAAGGAGAGAAAGAAAGGAGAGGAGAGCAAGGAGGAGAAAAAGTAAAAAAATAAAAAGAAAGGAGAGGGAGGGAGGGAGGGAGAAAAGGAAGAAAGGAAGGAAAGAGGGAGGAAGAAAGAACTAGTGATTGAAGTCTGGGCAAGAGTTAGAGAGGAGAAATAGTTTCGTGGAAATATCACTATAGTTTATAACATTCCTTCTCTTTCCCTATCTTCTTTGCAAAGAGGGGGCAGGGAATAAATAATGGAGGGAAGTACATAATTAGTAATCAAAGCACTGAATATGAACTCACCTACAGAATGGGAAAAAAAGATCATAGAATGGGTTAGAAAGCAGATTGCAATAAGGTTGTGTTTATAGGAAATGCTCACAAACTGGAATATTTACATGTTAATATGAAGAGCAAGGCAGGATTTAATAAACTTCAAGTGAAATAAAAAAGAGATAGCAATCATGATCTATGATAAAGCATGTTAAAAATAGACATCATTAAAGTGGAGAGAGAAATTACATTATACTTTAAGGTATAGATACTAAAGTAATGTCAGAACTTATTATATATGTGTATATATTTCTGTATAATTCTGTATTTTATGTATGTATACACACATTATTTATACACAAATACATACACCAAATGTCATAGGAACCAAAAGGAACAATGAATAATAAAGATTGCATTATAAGGAGAAATAGATAGTAAAACTATAATAGTTAGGAACTTTAATGGCTAACATTTGCATAATACTTAGCTGCGGACCAAACACTATGTAAAACACTTTAATAATTATCTCATTTGATCCTCACAACAATCCTGGGAGGTAGATGCCATTATTATTCTCATTTACAGATGAGGAAACTGAAGCAAATGGAGGGGTCACACACAGCTAGTAAGTATTGGAGGCCAAATTTGAATTCAGATCTTCCTGACTCTGAGCCCAGCTATCTGCCCATAGCACCACCTAGCAGTCCCTTAATGTATTCTTTTTAAATGTAGATGAATTTAGTGACAATAAATAAAGAACTTGAGGATCCAAAAAGATTTGTAGAAAAGTTAAAGAAGAGAACTTTCTGATGACTGAGTGGCAATAGAAAGGAATATGCATATTTTCACACATGCATGGCACTTTTACAAAAATTGAATAATACACATTTCATTTACCAATTTTATTAATTAAAATTAAAATCACTCAAGAGCCTCTAGAGAAAGGATTTAAACTTAAACATAGACTAAGTAATTTAATCCTAAAGAACTGGTGAGTCAAGGAACAAATCATAGAAACAACAATTCATTTCATCAGAGGATGAATGAGACAACATTCCATAAATTTTGAGATGTAACCAATCCATCTCAAGAGGGAAAATAATACCTTTAAATATTAAAATCAACAAAAGAGAAAGGAGCAGATTAGTGGACTAGATATACAACTAAAAGCCTAGAGAAATAATGAATAAAAAGGATAAACTTTTGGCTAATCTGATTCTTGAAAAAAGTGAGGAAAACCAAATTATCAACATGAAAAATAAAAAAGGAGAATTCACAATGTGAAGAAAGAAAGGAAATTATTAGAAACAATTTTGCTTAAAATTTGCTATGAACATTAATGAATTTAAATGAAGTGGATGATTTTCTATAAAAATAAATTATGTAAATTATAAGAATAAAGAAGAAAATTTACATAGAATCTCAGAAAAAAAAGAAAATGAATAAGGCATAAATGAATTCCCAGTGCAGGGAAAATACAATTACCAGATGGATTTATAAGTAAATTCTGTCAGATATTCAAAGAACAAATTAATTCTAATACTACATAATACTAATACATGTACATAAAATATATATGTAAAAATGTAAAAAGAAGGATTACTTCCCAACTTCTTTTGTTATACAAATATGGTCTTAATACCTAAACCATGAAGAGACAAAGAAGGAAAATGACAGCTCAGTATCCCTAATGAATACCTGTGCAAAAATTCTGAATAAAATATTAGTAAAGTGGACATAACAATATATAAACATAATTAAGCTTTATAATTATGATGGGTTTATATCAAGAATACATGTTTTTTCAGTATTAGGAAAACTATGAACATAAAATACCATATTAATAGTAGTTAATAAAACCATGTGATTATATTAATAGATGCAGAAATAACTTTTGATAAATACATCTGTTTCTTTAAGAAAAAATCTTAAAGGCATAATAATAATAAAAGGAAATTTTCTTAGTATGATAAAAAATTTAATTTAAAACCAAAACTATTGTATGCAATGGCAAATCACTAGAAGCCTTTCCAAAAGAATTAAGTAAAGCAAATGTCTATTACTATTATTACTGTTTAATAAAATATAGCTTTAGAAATGCCAACTATATCAGTAAGACAAGAAACAAGAAATTTAAGGAAATAAGAACAGCAAAGAGGAACCTTTTTTTTTTTTTTGTAGATGATTGTGGAAGTCTCCTTAAGGAACATTAGAGATTCATCTAACATTAATTAAAACATTTTCTTTAGCAAAATAGCAACATACAAAATATAATACCACAAAAAGCATTAACCTTTCTATATATTACCAACAAAACTGCAAGAAAAGACAGAAAGAAATTTCATTCAAAAGAACTATAAAAATGTTTTAGATGATTACATGTGTAAAATCTATATCTTGGTGAGATGGTGGGGAGTGGGAGAGAAATCGAGACTCAAAATTCTTTTTAAAATGTTGGAAATTTGTAACCCAGTAGAATTACTTGTTAACTCTGGGAGGGGAGAGGGAAGAAGGGAAAGAGAGAACATGAATCATGGAACCATGGAAAAATATTTAAAAAACAAAATTATATTAATAAAACAAAAAAATTCATTTATCCTTAAAAAAATAAAATGTTGGAAATTATTTGTACATACATATAACTAGGGAAAATAAAATTGATCAAAATAACTATAGAATTGTATTGTGTCTACCTACCAATACTTGCAGAGGACTTATATGAATTCAACTGCAAAATGCTTTTTACAGAAATAAAGACAATTCTAAAAATCTGAATGGACAATTTAGTCCTGCCAATACAATAAAATTGATCACCTAAATTAATTTACTTATTCTATATCATCTCAGTCAGCTCATTAAATAGTTACTTTTAAAGAGCCAGAAAAAAAGAAAACAAAATTAATCTGTAGGAACAAAATATCTAGAATCTTAATGTTAATGATGATAAAAAAAGAAGGAATTAAGGATTGGTAGTATCATCTCAAAGTACATGTAATCATCAAGGCAGTTAAAAATAGAAAGTTGATCAGTGGGACAGATTAAAAGCACAAGACAGTAGTAAATGAACATAAGAGTGAGGTAATTTTTGATAAATCCTAAGGTCCCAACATTTTCAGGAAAGACTCCTAAAAATTGTTGGGGAAACATTCTCTTATTAAATATTTGGAGCATTTTTTCCATGTGGTTGTTAGTAGTATGCTTTTCTAATTTGGAGAACTATCTGTTCACATCCTTTGGCCTCTCAGTTTGGTAAATGGCTAATAAATGATGTATGAATCTAATTTTATGTTTTAATTTTTATTTATTTAATAATATTTATAATTTATTATTTTATAATTCAGCAAGAAAAAATGAAAAGGACAGATTTAGAAAACCTACAGTGAGCAAACCAGGAGAAAAAAATTGTACAATTATGTCATAAAGAAAACTTTGAAAGACTTAAGAATTTTGGTCCATGCAATGATCAATAACTCCAGAGGACCAGCAATGAAATATGTTTTTCACCTCATGATATAAAGATGATGGAGTAGATATGAAGAACAAGACATACATTTAGGACATGGCCAATGGTTGGATCTGCTTTGCTTCACTATGATTATTAGCTTAAGAATAGGTTTTAAATGATTGGTGAGGGGAGAGACATGGAGGAAGAGGGATAATGATAATTATGTTTTAAAAAGTGTGAACGAAGCACTAAAAAGTATTAAAAAAATTAAATATATGAAGGCTTATTTGGAAAGACAGTTTTTGTAAATGAAATGGTAAATGCATGTCCTTAAAAAACTATATGTAATAGAGATTTGTTGTTTTATTTACAACACTTATATCTTCTTTGTAAATGGAAAAACATATTCACTGGCATTTTTTGAGTCCAAGTACCTTTTCAAAGGCAAAAAAAAAAAAAAAAAAAGAAAAATCATTAAAAATCATTCCCTGATTCATTATATACACAATTATTTATTCATTCTTTAATCTCTGACTTATCAAGTTAAAACTTTTGAAATATTGGTTTTGAGCTCTTGTCTTCTAACCAGTTTCTATATTATTGTTTTTCTAGGTCATTTTCCTTTTTTATGCTGTGACACACTCAGAATTACAAATTCCCAACTGAAGTAATGTTGGATAGAAATATTTCCCCTTCTCCTTCCCCCTCACCTATCTGGCCAGAATTAATGCTGTTTGATGTCTCCTAGAATCTCTAGGCAAGAATGGGAGAGATTGCAGAAGGGAGGGATTAAATTTGGGGGACAGAGAGGCCTTGATGAAGAGTATCCTCATGGAAGAAGTAGTAAGATGGGAAATGGGGACCCCATGACAAAGGAGCTGGGGAGCATTTTCTTTGAGGAAATATTGGACTCCTATGGACAATATGTGCAGCAAGTTGGCACAGTGCTAGAGTCAGGAAGAGTCACCTGGTCTCAGACAGTGATTCTGGGCAAGTCATTTAACCCTGTTTGCCTCAGTTTCCTCCTCTGTAAAATGAGCTGGAGAAGGAAATGGTAAACCACTCTAGTATCTTTGCCAAGAAAACTCCAAATGGGGTCACTAAGAGTTGAACAGTTGAAAATGACTGAGCAGCAACAACAAACAGATAATATTCCTGGCCCAGTAAAAGGGATGTATGAGTTCTTTGGGTCAACTGGCATCCCAAAAGGGGGGTGGGTCATGGACTCAGAGATGAGGTGGCATAGCCATGGTGAAGGAGAAAGATCTTGGGTATGGTAGGGGGTACAAATCGACTACAGGATTTGAGACCCTTGGTAAGTTCTATCTTCTTCCTTGTGGGGGGCTGTCAATAGAGTTTATGCAGCATGGAGGGTCCCAAGATGAACCCTGGGTAGAAACCCCCCAGTCAGTCTATCCAATGAGGAAGGAGTGCTTTGAAAATGCTTTAAGGACTAAGTCCCCTTATTCTTGGGGAGTTAGCCTTGTGGGTTGGTAATACTTCTGGGGATTCACCTGTAATTATTACATTTCAGACACATAATTCATTTTTGGGGAGGGCTAGAGAGTAAAGATGATCTGGAATCAGGGAAATAGCCACGATTTCCTTGGTCTTTCCAAAATTGAACGGCCCATTTCTCTTTGAATTGGACCCATTGACACAGTTGAAATAATGTAAGTTTCTTAGTTTAGTTCCAGAAATTGCCCTAAAAACATTAAAAGAGCTTCCTTTTCAGTGTGATGTAGAGATTAAAGAGCTCCGATGTAAGAATCATGGAAATGAAAGGTGAGTCTAATGGGTGATTACCACAGTGTTTCATTTTTCGGCTGAAAACTTTGATATTGGCTGGTTTACGGCTGCCCTGCCTAGTCAGCAGTCAAATGTTGCAAATTTGTGGTGGAAAAATCAGTGCTGTTTTCAAGGCCTTGGAGTTTTAAATACTTTGATAAGGCCCTTATTTGTTAGTACTCTTTCCGTTTTCAAATTGTTTGGTATTTGTCTTTTTTTCATGGGGGTGTTCCTCCTCCCACTTTAGTTCACTTGATTAAAACGGCCTCTGTAAGATTTTGCACAGGATTTGGAGTCCAAAGACCTGGCTTTGAATCCTAACACTCCTGTTCATTATTTTTGTGATTTTTGGCAAGCCACTTCTCCCTGGCTTTCCATTTCCTTCTTTGCAAAATGAAGGGGTTAGACAGAATTACTTCCAAGTTCCCTTCTATTTTGAAATCCCATGATCCTCTAAAATTGTTCAAATTAAATCTGCATCTACACCTATGCGGGGAGGTAGGTGGTGGCACAGTGGATAAAGTGTGGGGTCTGGAGTCAGGAGGACTTGAATTCAAATCTAGCCACACATACCAGCTGAAAGAGCACAGGCAAGTCACTCAACCCTGTTTCCCTCAGTTCTCCATCTATAAAAAAGCTGGAGAAGGAAATGGCAAACCACTCCAGTATCTCTGTCAAGAAAATGGGGTCACAAAGAGTCAGACACAACTGAAACAATTGAATGACAACATACACATACGTACATATATGTGTTTTATATGTATGTGTATATACATAAAACTATTACTATCAGGATCATCCATGAAGGAAGTCCTCTTTTGTAATGAAGAATTTTTAAAAAGAAAAATCAAAGACTAAGTTGCATACAGTCATGATTTAAGGTTTTTTGTGTATTTTCAGCCAACTGTTGTTTCTGTAGGCACAATTTATCTTTGTCCTTGAAATGTTACATTTTAATTCAGGGTCACACAATTCCAAGTAGTCTTGTTTTCCCTCTGGAAAAGTTTACAGTGATTTCCTAAATCCAAATCTCATATCAAATGGAGGGAGGGAAATTCCACCTAGTAGGAACAATATGTCCGGAATGGAACTAGGAAGGACAGGAAAGGGTTATAGCCAGAGATGTTGATCAGTGTTCTGAAGACCCTCTCAGAAGGAAGGATTTTGGTGATGGCCTTGCAGAATGTTGCCCCATGGAACTCTTTACTGAGACACAGGCCAGTCTTTATATTTGGGCAAGGGAAACTCAAGATGTTTTATAGGGAGAGATAAGGCCTCCAGTCATTAGTTTTCCCCTCTGATATTATAGGCAAGGAAATGTGAGTCATATAGGAAGCTGGAAATGTTTGCCCTGAAGATTTCAGGCAAAGAATCCACCAGATATAAGAGATTCCAGAGAAGGGTTAGGGGAAGAAGGGAGTGGGTACCAGGCTGGAAGAGAGGGCATGGCCAAATCAAAGGTCCTTATACCTTTGTTTTTGTGGGATGGACCCTTTGGGCAGTCTGGTAAAGCTAGTGAATCTCTTCTCAAAATGGTGTTTTAAAAAGCAATAGAATAGAATTGATAAGTTTAAAAGGAGAACCAAGTATATTGAAATATTGGGGCAGCTAGGTTACACAGTAGATGGAATGCCAAGCTTAGAGTCAGGAGGATCAGTATTCAAATGTGGTCTACGACACTTCCTAGCTGTGTGATGCTGGGCAAATCACTTAAAACTGATTGCCTAGCCTTTGCCACTCTTCTGTCTTAGAAATGATACTAAGACAGGGGGCAGCTGGGTAACTCAGTGGATTGAGAGCCAGGCCTAGAGACCAGAGGTCCTAGGTTCAAATCTGACCTCAGACACTTCCCAGCTGTGTGACCCTGGGCAAGTCATTTGATCCCCATTGCCTACCCTTGGAGCCACTTTTCTGCCTTGGAGCCAATACACAGTATTGACTCCAAGATGGAAGGTAAAGGTTTTTAAAAAAAATTAAAAAAAAAAAAAAGAAATGATACTAAGACAGAAGGAAGGGAAAAGAAAGGAAGAAAGGAAAAAAGAAAGAAAAGAAGAAAGAAAAATCAAGGAAGAAAGAAAGATCAAGCAAGAAATGAAGAAAGGAAGAAAGAAAGAGGGAGAAAGGGAGAAAGGAAGGAAGGAATCAAGTAAGAGAGGAAGAAAGAAAGAGAAATAAAGGTAGGAACAGGGGGCAGCTAGGTGGCTCAGTGGATTGAGAGTCAGACCCAGAGATGAGAGGTCCTGGGTTCAAATGTGGCCTCAGAAACTTCCTAGCTGTATGACCTTGGGTAAGTTGCTTGACCCCCATTGCCTAGCCCTTGCCACTCTTCTGCCTTGGAACCAATATACAGTATTGATTCCAAGATGGAAGGCAGGGGTTTAAAAAAAAAGAAGGGGAAGTAGGAAGGAAGGAATAAAAAAAAAACAAAGAAATCAAAGAGAGAGGAAGAGAGAAAAAAGAAAAATAGAAGGAAAGAAAAAGAAAATGGAAGGAATCAAGAAAGAGGAAGAAAGAAAAAACAAGGAATAAAGAGAGAAATACAGTTATCAAACACACAGACCTTAGGTTAAGAGAATTGAGTATGATCACAATTTAGAACTGAAATCACTTAACTCTCCTGTTTTGTCTTTTTTGTTTGATCAATCTTGTTTAAGGAGGGCTTGGGGAATGATGCAGCTGTTTTTGTTAGCAGCAGTTTGAGCTGCAGACAAAATGGATTGGAGTGGGGAGGAGGTTAATCATTAGATGCTTGGCTGCACACCAGAGCTATTTTCAAAAATGTATTTAAGAAAAATCTTCAGTGTTTTCTCCAACTTTGGGGAAACCCTTTGTTAAGTTTTCTTTTCCTCTGTTGTCACTCTGGCACAGGCTCATTGCCATCTTCCTGAATTGTTGCTATGACTTCTCAATGTTTTTTCCTGCTTCACCTTCTTCATATTCCACCCTACTGTAATCTTCCCAGTATTGCCTGGTGTCTTCTGGCCATGAGGACAATGTGGCAAAAAGGGAGCAGAACTGACTCAGGAGTCTGGGGATCTTGGTTCAACTGGCTTCTCTGATATTTTCTATCTACAAAACCTTAGGCAAGTCCCCCCACTTCAGTTTTCTCAAGTGTAAAATGAAGCCTCAGTGGCTATTGAGGTTGCTTCTAGCTCTAGGCTATGATCCTATGTCAATGTGCTACTTGAAATCCACTAGGGCTATGATTGTCTACTGAACTGAATTCAGTCTCTTTTGCTTGAAATTGGAAACTCTCTACAATATGGCACTACCTACCACTGAATCAGCTAGGTGGCAAAGAAGCTGGAGCACTGGACAGGAATCAGGAAAACCTGAGTTCAAATGTGGCCTCAGACACTTTTTATCTGTGTGACTCTGAGCAAGTCACACAGCCTCTGCCTCAGTTTCCTCAAGTGAAAAATGGGAATAATAATTGCACCAACCTCTCAGGACTTTATAAATTTTATTACTTTGTTGCTGTTCAGTCCTGTCCAACTCTTTGTGATTCCATTTGGGGTTTTCTTGGCAAAGATACTGAAATGGTTTGCCATTTCCTTCTCTAGCTCATTTTATAGAGGAGGAAACTGAGAAAAGCAGGGTTAAATGACTTGCCAAAGGCCACACACCTAGTAAGTGTCAGGCCAGATTTGAACTCAGGAAGATGCGTCTCTTCTATCTAATCCAGTGGTTCCCAAACTTTTTTGATCTACCGCCCCCTTTCCAGAAAAAAATATTACTTAGCCCCCTGGAAATTAATTTTCTTTAAAATTTAATAGCAATTAATAGGAAAGATAAATGTAACTGTGGCCATTACTGCTCCCCTGGATTGCTGCAGCATGCACCAGGGGGCAGTGGTGCCCACTTTGGGAACTATCTGCTGTGCTATCTAGCTGCCCTAATTATTACTGATACTATCAGCCTTTGGGGCTTCTCTCATACAGTTTCCTTCTACATATTTACCACTGAAGCTAAATAGGACTCCTTAACATCTGGACCAGTCTTGTCCCCTGTATCTGTGTTTTATCTCTGAAAATACTACTTATCATTTAAACTTCAGCTCAAAAGCCAATTTTTCCATGAGCTGTTACTTGATCTCATCAGTTGTTAATGAACTCTTTCCCTTCATGGACCTCCCATAAAACTTAGGACTGCTCATGTATTCAATCATACATTAGTTTGTAACAATTTTTTTTTTTTTTTGGTCTTGTCATGGATCATTTGTTTAGATGAGGTTTAATGAGCTATAAAGTGGAAGCAATAAGACCTACAGAATTCATTGGTCAGCATAACTTATTCTGCTGTTTGGTTTAGATTCCTTTTGTTTAGTTTAATCAAACAGCCAAATTAAGACCAGGAAAAGTCCCTGTTCACATCACTGAGGATGTGTGAGAGGGAGAGGGAGACAGAGAAAGAGACAGAGAGGGAAGGAGAGAGGAGAAAGTGGAAGAGAGGGAGGAGAGAGAGAGGGAGGGAGGGAGGGAAGGAGAGACAGGAAGGGAGAAAGAGGAAGGGAGAGAGGAGAAAGAATATATACATGGATATACATATACACACACATATAACACATGTATGTTTGTATAATATATGGCAGCTAGATGGCTCATTGGATAAAGCAGTGATGGGCAAACTACAGCTCACGGGCCAGATGCAGCCCCCTGAACTGTTCTATCGGGTCATGCAATACAATGAAATTTCAAGAGTTGCCTTAGAAACAGACTGACAGATGAACATTTCCTTTCCTTTGGCCCCTTCTTTAAAAAGTTTGCCCATCACTGGGATAAAGCATCAGAAAGATCTGAGTTCAAATGTGGCCCCAGACACCAATTAACTGTGTGACCCTGGGCAAGTCACTTCATCTCTTTTGGCCTCAGGTTTCTCATCTGTAAAATTAGTTTAACAGCAACTACATCGCAGAGTGGCTGTGAAGATCAAAATGAGACGGTATTTGCAAAAAAGCACTTCGTGTGATGCTGGACTTATCGTAGGGGCTATATGAATGCCTATTCCCTTCTCATCCCCCCCCCCCCCTTTTTTTTTTAAATCCTTACCTTCCGTCTTGGAGTCAATACTGTGTATATGTGCGTGTGTGTGTGTGTGTGTGTGTGTGTGTGTGTGTGCGCTGCCCCCCTCCACCCTCCCCATTCCATTTTTAAAGACAGGCTGTAAAAAGGATTGAGAGAGATCTCTACTGTCAGCAGGATGTTCTTGGGGAAAAGTCCCACTCTCTCTCACCCTAATATTTAGCTTCTTACTGATGAGAAGGGCTTCAGTTCCCTCCTCTTCTCACCACAGAGACGGTGATAGCTCTCATCTGTAGCGTTCAGTCCCGTGTTGGGCTGCCCTAGAACAACTCTCCATTCAAGGATGGCACTGTGGGTTTTAGAGCCGTTCTGAGCTATCACCACGTGCTGTGAATCCCCGGCTTGAGTTTACGGTCAGATGGAGCCGGGTTCCCGGGGCTGCAAAGGTTGAAGACAGCCCCCGAGAGCTAGATCATTCTGTTGAGGTTTCGCGTCAGACTTTCTGTAACGAAGCCAGCTCCCAGCCCTGTTCATGGGAAATTTTGCAGATCTGGGATTAGGGTTACAGTTCCCGCAGGAAATTGGACCCTTCAAGCACCATTTTAGGGACTCGTGATCTTAAGCAGGACCTGAAGCCTTTCTCTGGCAAATTGGAGGAGACCGTGGGAGTAAAGCCTGAACAGCCCATAATCTTTTTAAGCCTATTTTACCTTTTTTAATCGCTCCGCTCCCTCCTCCTCCTCCACTTCCCCCACCTCTGCTCTGATTGCTGACTGCAGCACCTGTGTAAACCCCAGTCCGGGGAAGCACCCCCCCCCCCAAGTCGTGTGTGTGTGTGTGTGTGTGTGTGTGTGTGTGTGTGTGTGTGTGTGTGTGTGTGTGTGTGTGTGTCTCCCCGGAGCGGCCGCTGTGTTGCCAGCCTGGGTGAGAGAGGGAGACCCAATATCCAAATACGTGTGTATATGGAAAGCTGGCTGATGCAGTGGATAGAGCGGGGGCGGGGGGGGCCTGGCCTCTGGAAGACCCATTTTCCTGAGTTCAAAAATGGCCCTAGACTCTTAGTAGATGGGTGACCCAGGCCCAGTCATTTCACCCTGTTTGCCTCAGTTTACTCATCTGTAAAATGAGCCGGGAGAAGGAAATGGCCAACCACTGCAGTATCTTTGCCAAAAAAACTCCAACTGGGTCTGGAGAGTTGTTCACATTTGAAAACAACCTGAACAACAATGTATATATATATTTATATAGGTATACATTATATATAGCATATATGTACATGCATGTGTATATATTGGGTAGATAATGCACATGCATCTTCTAGATATGTGTGTATAAATGTGCCATTTCACTCTGTTGGCCTCAGTTTCCTCATCTGTAAAATGAGCTGGAAAGGGAAATGGCAAATAACTCCAGTATCTTTGCCAAGAAAACCCCAAATGAGGTCACAAAGAGTTGGACAACTTAAAAACAACTAACATCAATGTATAAATACATACATTGCATATAGTATATATGTATATTGTATATATGTTATGTAGGTATATAATATGTACATGCATATATAAACACATGTATATGCATGTTTTCTTTGAGGACATTCATCAGTCTGGTAACTAATATTGATAATGATATTTTTATTAATTAGTAATATTAATTTAAATATGCTGATACTAATATTTGTTGATTTTAGTTACATACACCCAGACTGTCCATAGGATTTTCTTTCTTTTTTCTTTTTTTTTTTTTAACCCTTACCTTCTATCTTGGAGTCAATATTTTGTATTGGCTCCAAGGCAGAAGAGTGGTAAGGGTAGGCAATGGGGGTTAAGTGACTTGCCCAGGGTCACACAGCTGGGAAGTGTCTGAGACCAGATTTGAACCTAGGATCTCCGGTCTCTAGGCCTGGCTCTCAATCCACTGAGCTACCCAGCTGCTCCCCATAGGATTTTCTTGCAAAGATACTGGAGTGGTTTGCAATTCCCTTCTCCAGTGGATCACCATTTGTCAGAAGTCTCTGCCATGACCTGTCCATCTTGGTTCACCCAGCATGGTATAGCTCATCCTTTCACCCTCCACCATGACAAGGCAGTGCTCTAGGAGGGGATCTTTGGCATCGAAGGACCATGTATTTAAAAATGAAAGTTCTTTAAAGGTTGTCTAGTCCAAACTCCTTCATTTTATAGAGGAGAAAACTGAGGTCCAGAGAGGTTAAAGAATTACCTTTGGTCACACAGATCATCAGAGACACCTTTGGGATTTGAACCCAGGTCCTCTGGACTCCAAATCCATCCAGCATTTCCACTGTATTGAAGGGAAACATATTGAGGTAAATCAAGCTTGTTATTAGGAGCATACTTTATGCTCGTCCTTGGTCTTTGGATCAAATAGGCTCTCATCTATTGAGAGGTGATGACATGTCCTTAGATCTTAGGTTCTACTAAACTCAGTTGTGGCCTATAATGTCATTAACCACTTCCTCCATCTTTACACAGATTTTGTGTCTGACTGGTCTCCCATGCACGATGCTGCTATTAATGGACGTCTCCTTTCTCTAAGGATGCTCATCAGTCAGGTAGCTTTTTTATTAATATCATTGATATTAATTACTAATAGTAATAATTAATTATTAAATAGGTCAATTAATTTACTGATGTTATTAACATTTATTTCTATTAACATGTTATTTTATTAATATAAATAATGAATATGGTTGTCATCTTTGGGCCCTATGTGTTAAATCACATTATGATGTCTCTTGCAGAATGAGGATGCTGTTATCCCCTTCCTCCCTTCCTTAGCTTAGGGAAACACTAGGAGAGTTGGTCAGTGTGGCTATAGATCTTGCTTTAGTTAAGAGAGAAACTAGGGATAACTGACACAGCTAGGAAGTGTCTGAGGTCAGATTTGAACCTAGGACCTTTGAACTCCAGGCCTGGCTCTCAGTTCACTGAGCCACCTACCTGCTGTAAAATCATTTTAAATAATGATTTTTTATTAAATAAATAAAAAAAACCTATTTCAATTTTTGTTTGAAATCCCAGTTTATATATTGTTCAGAATATTATATTACTCTTGTAAGAGAATACTGATAAAACTATAAGTCAGTTTAAACAGGATATGTAAAAACCTATCAGAGGGTTTATTATTATTTCATTGAGTTTATAGAAGAGGACCTTATAAGTCAATACTCATTTAATTATGAAAAAGTCTTTTTTCTCTATCTGCTTGGTAATTTGTAGAACATTAATTGTATAAGAAACTCAAAAACATGTATTCAAATCTGGCCTCAGAGATTTCTCAGATGTTTGACCCTGGGCAAATCACTTAACTCTTTTACTTATCCCTTTCTCCTTCTGCCAGAAAGAGCCTAAAAGCAAAAAAAAGAGCAAATTAAAAAAACCCTCACCAACAAGGTAATAACGATAATAAATAATAAAATCATTTGTACAGTTCTTTAATATTTGAAGGGCACTTTTAATTCTATCAAATTTGATTACATAATTATATTTGACCTTTGGGGCAGCTAGATGATGCAGTGGATAGATTGCCAGGTTTAGAGGCAGGAAGACTCCTCCTCCTGAGTGCAAATGTGACCTCAGATACTTAACTAGTTGTGTGACTCCCCAAGTCACTTAACCTGTTTGTCTCAGTTTCTTCATCTGTAAAATGAACTGGAGGAAGAAATGGCAAACCATATGAGTATTTTTGCAAAAAAACTTCAAATGGGGTTATGAAGAGTAAGATGTGACTGAAACAACTGAACAACAACGTATCACCTATGTTTGCAAAAACACGTAGTATTTTGTTGCCATTTCAGGTGAGAAAACAGGGTCAGGGAAATTAAGTGTTCAGGAAAGTTGTCAGCCTCATAGGCGTAATTTGGATGCGGATCTTTTTGACTCCAAATCCAGCACTTTCCATCATACTATGGGGGGAGGGAAGCAGAGGGAAATTCCCTCTTGAAACAATGAATTAAGAACAAATATGCTAACTAAAACAACTCTTGAGAGGCCCACTCAAACCTACAGAATTGACAAACAAAAATGAGAAAATTCATCTTATTGCTATTAACGTTACAGTTTGGTGAGAAATCTTCCTTAGAGTAATTCTCTTAGGCCATATTTCCCATGGTGGGATTATTGAATCAAAAAGAACACTATGCAATGCAAATAACCATATCCTTTGACCCAGTAATCTCACCATGGGAAATGTATCCTAAGAGAATTATCATTAATAAATAAGAACCATCTGTACAAGTTATTTATAGTGATATTCTTTGTACATCTAAATGTCTGATTGTAGGAAACTTACAGAAAATAAAATTGTGGCATGTCTGTAATGAAATAAGAGAAGGCAATTTAAAAGACAGATATGAGTATTACAAAGAAATGGTAAGTCACATAAATCTTATGATTTAGAAATGAAATAGAAATTAGAAATGAAGGCTCTTTAGGGGCCATCATCTAGTCCAAACCCTTCGTTTTAGAGAGGAAAAAACTAGGACCAGAGAGGCATACAGTAAAGGGTACATCTGAGTTTTGAACCCAGGTGTTGCCTTTTGTTTCTTTTAGCAACCTCATTCCCTCTGGTGGCTTCAATTACTATATCAATGACCACATAAATTATATCTATTTATATCATTTTTGACTTCTGTTCTCCAGCCTCAAGAAACTAATCAACACATATTTATTAAATGCTTACTATGTGCCAGACACTTTGCCAAATTTCCAATCAATTAAAGAATAACATTAAGGAGCAGTTAGGTAGATATAATATAATATATAATAGCAAATAGAGAGCCAAGCCTGGAGAGGATTTGGATTCAAATCTGGTCTCAGATACTTCCTAGCTGTGTGACCCTGAACAAATCACTTAATCCCAATTGCCTAGCCTTTACCACTCTTCTACTTTGGAACCAATGCTTAGTATTAATTCTAAGATGGAAGGTAATAGTTTTAAAAAAACAAAGACAATGTCAGAAAGCCCCAGATATCCTATCATTGACTGAAACTCAAAATCTGTACCACCTAATTTAACTGTTTCAACCAGGCTCTCATGTTTGAAATATCCTATACCTCTATTTCTCACCTTAAGCTAACAGGACCTATCCCCCAATCTCATCCCACCACTTTTCAGTCTCTACCAACCTAAGACACATATGACAAAAATGTGATTTGAATCTAGTTTTCTTGGCTCCCAGTTACACTGTAACAGAGGAGGATACAAACATTGCAAATAAAGGATGGGCATTCAGTGATATCAGCTTTTAAAAAAATTTTTCTTTCTTTCTTCCTTCATTTTTTCTTCTTTTCTTCCATCTTTCCTTCTTTGTCTTTCCTTTTTTTTTCTTTATTTCCTTCCTTCTTTCCTCCCTACCTCCTTCCCTTCCTTCCTTCCTTTCTTCTTTCCTTCCTTCCTTCCTCCCTTCTCATATGTATTAGCCTACTGATAGATATTTCTACTTGTACTGTCTCACCTCCAGTCCATCTTTATACCACTGCCAGGTAATCTTCTTTGGCACATCACCATATAATTTTCTTGCTAAATAATCTTCATTGTTCTGCTACCCACCAATTGAAGTTTAAATTCTTTTGCCTAGCTTTCAAGGACTTTCACAATTTGGTGCTACATTATCTTTTCTGTCTCTATACACTTTCCCCCCTAGACAAGCTGAGCTGCTTTTAATCAATCAGTAAACATTTATAAAGCACCTACTATGTGCTATTGCTATGCTGGGAACTAAGGAAACAAAAGAGACAAAAGACAGTCTCTACCCTCCATACTTTATTGCCTCTGTGTCTTCACTCTGGCTGTTTTATACTTCTCTTCATCTATAGAATTCTGATTTGAACATTAATGCCTAGTTCAAATGCCACTTCCTCTATGCAGGCTTTCCCAATTTCCCTTATTTGCAACAAACCTTCCCTTATTTGCAACAAATCTTCCCGGACTTCCTGCCCTATTTAAGAAGCTAGGATAGTGCATTACACATATTAAGCATTTAATAAATGAAATGTTGAATGTGCAAATGTTTTGAACATATGTAACGATTAAAAATGATAAAGGCTGATATTATGAGGAAAAGTAATATTTTATTTAGGCCCATGTTGATAGAATAAAATCGGACCACGTGCCTGGCTAAGATCTATCCAAACTGCCCACCAGTCCATACCTTCTATTTCCTTTGGCTGCTTCCTATGAAAGAGGCAGAGCCCAAGCTCCACCCCTAATTTAAGTCACACTCTAAGTTGGTTCCCGTTGTTTGACATCATCACGTCAGAAACTGGAAACCCATTGGATCATGGTAAATGTCAAAGTCCCCCACATGTACACAGGAAGTTTGTCATATATCTACATATTTTGAGGCTCAAATGAGCCCCAAAATACCTCTAAATAGAACCCCAGAAATTCTAAATAACACATTATCCCCCTGAGATCCGGTGAAAAAGACTGGCCTTTTTTGGTGTATCTTAAACCATAGTCAACTTCTAAATTACAGAAATTTGGGGGATAAAAGAAAAGAGGATAAAAGCTAGCCGCATTGACAAAAAGCCAATTTGGGGCAGGCCCCTATTGGCATAAAAGTGTACATTCAAAACAAATGCATTCAACTCATTCATCTCCCCATAGTTCAAATCAACTGCCCCCCAAAGTTCAATTTTGGATATTCATGATCCAGTGAAGGCTCTTCAGGCATTTTCATGGTGTCTTCACCAAACAGGTTCATTGGCAAAATTCTTATCCTGAAATTACTTTCAAAAGAATTTAAACTGTCTCTCTGTCTGATTCCAGGAGAAGTTTAAGTATACGATTTTTTTTAAGCATCATAGCAAGTGATTATAATAATGAGTTTGTTTGCTATTATCTCTAAATGTGTTATTAGAAATTATGGTACTTTATTTAAATGTGCATTATGAATTTGCTATTTTGTAAAACCAATTTACACTCACAGTTCATGTAAAGGCTTACAGGAATTGAATCTCATTTTGGGGTGAAAAACCTTTCACTAGTTCTAAGCTATATATTTTTTTTTTGATTTTAAAACATTAGCCTGCTTTTATCAGAAGGATCTAGAATTCTTGAAGAAAATTTAGACCCAGAAATTTTAAATAACACATAATAGATATTAAAAATATTTGTTGAATTGAACTGAATGGAAACAATTTTAATTATTAAGCATAGAAAATCTTTTAAAATAAAGTTTCTTAATATGAGGTCCATGGACTTAAAAGAATTTCAATATTTCAATATAACTGCTTTCTTTTGTAGTCTTATGTTTTTTATTTTAGGCATTTAAAAACATTATCCTGAGAAAGGGATCCATAGGCTTCACCAGACTGACTGCCAAAGTGGTTCATGAAACAAACAAAAGGTTTAGAACCCTTCTTTAGAGCAAGCTCCTGAAAAAAGGAATGAATAGAACCAAATCCCTTTCTCACCAGTTATTAGCTTTGCCTGACCCTCATGTACGAGGTCGAGGTCAAAACAAAGTTTCTTGGCAATTTGTCCTCAACATTCAGACTTGCTTGACCTTGGTTTACTTATCTTTAACTTTGTTCTCTAAACCAGATTTATATACCTTGCTTAGGGCTATTCAGGTTAATCACAGGGAAGGTTTAAATAGCCTTTTCTACCCCTCTCTTATCAAAAATCTGTCTCTATGTTTCCTGTCTCTATACTTAGTCAAATAACAAAGATAAAGGAGTGTCTTGTCATTATGGGTATAAAATCCTCTATATTACCCCTACCTTTTTTTTCCCTTTCAGATAAAGATGATTATCTCCACTTTGTTCTGTTTAATTTTTCCTTTAAATTTTTTTACTTCATTGTACAAAGGTGAGAGGCATTCTTAACTCAAGAAAGTCCTGGGTTAATTTCTATATCCAATATACTAGTTACATCATAGGTCCACTGCTAAATAATCTTCCATTAGTGAAGAGAATTTCCTCCCTGGAGAAAGTGGAGGTCCACTGGTAGACAGAATTTCCTCATTGAATTTCCTACCCTATTGAAACCACAGCTTTGTACTAAAAGTAAGAACATATAGAATTTCATATAATGCCTGTTAACTTCTTAAATAGCTCATTATAATTACCAGCAAGAGCTTAAGGTAGAGGCCTAGGGACAGTAAATAGACTTCTTTTGATTTTTATATCTTATAGAGTACAAATGTTTTAACTATTTGATTTATTATAAAGATATCTTTAAATATCAGAAAACCGTTATAATTAGATTTATTTTAGAAAATGAATGTGGAAATAGATATACTGACATCAGTTCTTCCATCTCTGATGCAATCTGGTTTCTTATTTCTCTTTCTCTCTCTTTTTCCCCCTTCTTTTCTTCTGTCTTCTCCCCCAAATAAAAGATGAATTACAGAACTGAGAGATTTTATCATGTCAGATGACCTGTCTTTTCCTTGAAGCAAATTACTAGGCTACCTGCTATAAGTTGTAGAAGATAGAGGTAGATTTGTAGGGATGTAAGGGAAAGGAAAGAATAAACCCCATTTGGGGTTTTCTTGGCAAAGATACTGGAATGATTTTCCATTTTCCTTTCCAGCTCATTTTACAGATTAGGAAACTAAAGAGAATAGGGAGAAGTGACTTGCTCAGGGTCACGTAGCTAGTGAGTATCTGAGACCACATTTGAATTCAGTGGAAACTAGATTTAGGGAGATAGGTTATACCATTATATAGAGAGACCTGGAAGGGATTTTAAAGGCCATTTAGGTCAACCACTCCATTCTTACAGTTGAGGAAACTGAGGCCCTAGGAGATTAAATGACTTACTGACGATCACACAGATATTATTGGTTAAGATGTGAACTCAAGTCTTATGCATGAAATAATTTCCTCTAGAGTCAGTTTAAGGATGAGGAAGAGTAGATTTAATATGTATAAGAGGGGATGGGATGGAAAAATCATCAGAGGTAGCATGGGAGTAGAATTTCAAAGTTCTTACTTCTGGAAGTGATACAGTCTCAAAAAAGTAAACACATGACCATCAATGTGTAGCTAAAATAAGGTAAAAAAGGAGATAGTTGGAAGTGAAAAGGCTGAGGAGTTGAGAGATTATGTTGTTTATAGCCTTTGTTATCATCAATGATGACAGGTATTTAAGTTATTGAGAGGTGAATTAATTCATCATTAAATGCTTCTTAAGGTCTTTTTATGTGATAGATACTAGGGATACAAAAAACATTCTAGTAAACATTTACAAAATACCTACTATGTGCCAGGCACTGTGTTAAGAACTGGGGATGCAATTAATGAAAAGAAAGGCAATCCTTGCCCTCAAAGAGTATACAATCTCCTGAAGGAAGGAAAGGGAGATACAGATTTGTCTTGTTCTATGGAGTTGACACTAGCTAGGGCAGCAGATTCAGTGTTGCAAATCATGAAACAGCCCCTATTCTCAAGGAGTTTAAATTCTAATAGGGGATTATTTCCATCCCTTAAGGGCCATATGAATGTCAATTATTATTTTTACTCTTATTGGAGGAGAGAATTCTCCCACTGTATTTTCCCTACCCTAGTGAGACCATAGCTTTGTACCAAAAGCAAAAATATGGTAGATAGGTATCCATTGACTTCTTGTTGAGAAAGTTGAGAAAATGACCTGTACTTTGATAGATGGCATCCATCATTATGGCTGGAGCCTCTGTGTGTGTGTGTGTGTGTGTGTGTGTGTGTGTGTGTGTGTGTGTGTGTATTACAGAGTGATTGAATGGATTTCAAATGAGGAAATGCCCTTGAGGGATGATGACCAGGAGGCAGCAGTGAAAATCATTGCCCTTTTCTCCTAGTTCCTTGTATGGGAATAATGGGATGAGTGACCTTGACTGGAGAGAGTTTCAGGTGATATGGTTTCCTGAAGGGAGAACCAGATGTCAGTTAAAGCAAAGGAGGTTAAGGAACGTTGGAGAAGCAGTTCAAAGCATAGTATGTCAACAAATATTGACAAAAGATCTAGATTTCTGTTTTAGAAATATTTTATTTTTTCTTCAATTACATGAAGAAACATTTTTAACTTTCATTTTTAAAAAGTTTGAGCCAGATTCTCCCCCTCCTTCCCTTCCTTTCTTCCCCCCTCCCTGAGACAGCAAGTAATCTGATATAGATTTTACATGTGTAAAACTATAAAATACTTTTCCATATTTGTAGTTTATGAAAGAGAACTTGAAAAAGCAAAAGAAAAAAAGTGAAATATAGTATGTTTTGGTCTGCATTTAGATTCCATCAGATCTTTTTCTGGAGGCAGATGGTATTTTTCATCTTGAGTCCATGAGGATTTTCTTGGATTACTGTATTATTAGGAATAGCAAAGTCATTCATAAATGATCATCATATAACATTGATGTTATTGTGTACAATGTTCTTCCAGTTCTGTTCATTTCACTTTGTATCAGTTCATATAATTTTCTAGGCATTTCTTAAATCTAGATCTAGGTTTCTAAATGGCATTTTAGAACCTAGATATTAAGCAGATTGGGTTGGAGCATCCTAGGAAAAGTGATTATGGTTTAATCCTAAGGGTTCTGGTCTTATGAGAAAAATGGAAAAAATCTCAAATTTAGAGTAATTCTGCTTTTGGAAACACATTTATTAGGAAACAAACTAACAGCTCTTGAATATGTGCCCACTTAGAGAGTGAGAATTCTATAGCATTGGTCTGGGAAGTTAGCATCCTAGTCCTGAGCCAGGAAAGGTTATTTTCTCCTTTGTGACTCCTTCAGTCATCCTACTTCTTTAGGGATACAAGGAAATGCAAAGGACAGGGTCAACCACAGGTGTTTATGAGAAATAAGATCAGTCAAATGCAATCTTGAACTAAAAAGGACATAATTAGAAATGGTTACCAAGGGGTTAGCTAGGCGGCTTAGGGGATTAAGATCCAGGGGATCCTGGGTTCAAAATGACTTCAGATACTTCCTGCCTGTGTGATCCTGGGCAATTCATTTAACCTCATTTGCCTAGCCCTTATTGCTTTAATGCTTTGGAACCAATACACAGTATTAACTCTAAGAAGGAAGGTAAGAGTTAAAAAAAAAAAAAGAAATGATTACCAAGCCCAATCCTCTTTTTAAGACACATAATGGGCTTTATTTCTTCCCTTAGTGTTCCAGGCACCAGAACAAGACATCTACATTTTTTGAAAAATGAAACAAACAAAACCCAAGTTATAACTTTCCCCTTTAGATTTTGCCTTTTAGAATCTCCCTTGCAGCTGAGAGTTTGAGGAAGGGAATTAAAGATGTTGTGGCCACTGACCATTGAGATTTACTGCTACTCTACAAGTAGGGGAAGGCTCTGTTACCTGTCTTTTCTTCCAATGTTCTCTTTCCACTTACTTAAGAGATTCTTGAAGCTCCTGTTGTAGGGGGAAAACCCCTGCCCCTCCAGGCCTGATCTCTTATGAGGTCATTCTCTTCCTATAGTGGTGGGAAATATAATTCCCAGGTTCTTCAGTGATTTAGATCTGGAGTCAGAAAGACTCATTTTCCTGAGTTCAAATCTGGCCTGAGGGACTTACTAATTGTATAACCCCAGGCAAGCTACTTAACTTTGTTTGCCTCAGTTTCCTCATCTATAAAATGAACTGGAGAAGAAAATGGCAAAACACTTCAGTATCTTTGCCAAGAGAATCCATATGAGGTTATAAAGAGTTGGACATGACTAAAATAACTGAACAATCCCTAATGAATGAAGTCAAAATTTTTTCCAAATAAAGATGCCAAACTTTTGTCCCCTTGAGGAGCATACTCTCTATGTTCTATATCCTATCCCTATAACAGGTATGCCTTGCCAGCACAAGCTACTTAAAGAATTTAGTAAAGGTTATAACAAAATGCCATGGAATTTAAAAAAAAAGACAGTGGTCAAGTGGTCATATCTCTCTGGAGGCATCTGGAAAGGGGACTTATAAAAGACCAGCACTTGACCTGGGCTCTGGAAGATGGACAGGATTTTGCTAGGTGGGGGTAGGAAGCAGAGTGTTGAATTGGAGCAAGTTTGTAAACAAGCAGTTAAATTCACTTTGGGAAAATTTGTGAGTTAAAGGAACTACAGGGTGAGTCTCTTTTGTAACACGAATAATTTGTTTTTAACTTTGAATTTTCATAAATCAAACACATAGATAAGCACATCTGTAAGGTTTCTTTTTCTGGAAAAAATTCCAGTCATGGCCGAAATAGTCTAATATATCAGGGGAGCCAATAATTCTTTCTCAGGAACATTCTTACTTAATCTTAAAATCTGACCCATCAAAGAGAAAAAAATAGTTATAATCTTGCTGCAAATATTCAGAGTAGAGCAGAGAAATTTAGAAAGTAGCTGATATCATATCCTGTAGAGGCCTATAGCGTACTTGTCCAAGTACAAAAGGCCATACTGAAGATTCAGGTTAAGGTCAGTTGGTCAGTAAGCCTTTAATGGATGTTCACTGTGTACTGAATGAGATGAAGTTTTTAAGGAAAGGGAAGACACAGTCCCTGCCCTCATCAGATAAGCTACAAACTGAGATAGCCAATGGTTTTTCCTCCAGCATCTCCTCAAAAAGACCATGGAGTTGAGCTCCTTTTTGGATTACACACCCTCATTTATGTCCAGAATACCAGGCATCTCCTTATTTAGGGAGTTTTCCAACAAGAAATGGGAAACAGAATACATAATTATTTTGGATTAACTCTTTTAAGTGCCCACAAAAATGATAAAGAATTGACATTATTCCAAAGGCAAATACTCTGAGGTTTTTGAAATGGCATTTGAAAAGTATTTTAACTTTTCTCAGGAAAACAATCAAGATATTAGAGCCATTAATCAGAGAAACCATGTAATTAAAGTTGCCTCAAGAATATTTCTAAAAATTAAATCTAGTTCTGTTGCTTGTCTGGGTGTATATTCCCTAAGGGCTATGCATAAGGAAAAAATGAAACAAAACATCTTTTTGTAAGACTTCCCATAATTCTCTCAAAAAGTCTTAGTCTAAGGCTAACAACTTTGATATTTTTCTATATTGCTTAAGAGAACGAAGTAATCATAGCTCTGAAGCCCCACAGAAAAGGAGTGAATGACTACAAAGCCATTTCTCATTCAAGAATGTAGGACCACAGATTTAGAACTGGACAAGACTAGATTGCTTGGGGGCATCTAGGTGGTGTAGTGGACTAATTGCCAGGTCTGGAGTCAGGAAGACTTATCTTCCTGAATTCAAATCTAGCCTTAGACACTCCCTGGTTGTGTGACCCTGGGGAAGTCGCTTTACCCTGTTTGCCTCAGTTTCCTCACCTGTAAAATGAGCCAGAGAAGTAAGTGACAAACTACTCCAGGATCTCTGTCAAGAAAAGCCCAACATGGGGTCACAAGAGTTGGACACTGAACAACAGCAACAAAGATTTTAGAGGTCTAGGAGTTTATTATACCTCAACCTTGGGGAACTATGAGATAATCGGTAAATAAACATTTATTTAAATACCTGATATGCTCAAGGCTAATGCTAGGTGCTGGGGAGATACAAATACAAAGATTTAAGCAATTCCTACTCTCAATGAATTCATGTCTAATGGGGGATTACTGCCATACTTAGGTGGTATGTAAATGCCAGTTATTATTTAAAAAGTCATTATAGAACAACAAGGATGGGGAAAGGGTGGTATAGATTTCATGGATTTCAAACAGGAAATATTGAAGTATTAGAGAAATAGCCTGTTAACCTTAAAGGTTAACATGAGCTAATATCTTTGGTTCCCTGGCCAGAGAAACTCAAAGACTATGTTAAAGGTTGAATATTAGAATAGTTTGAGCAATTGAATAACAGTTTATTTCTCTTATCTCATTTTTCTAGTAATAGGTAATGCTTATACCTTTATGTCAGAGAAAGAAAATAAGGGAGATTTAGCAATTTAGGAAATGAAGAAAAATTGGGGGAAAGTATTTTTTTCTGAAATATGGCAAAAAAATCCTAGATACTTCTTTTTTTTTTCCTTCACACCTATATTTTCCAGTGTGTCTGTGCTTTTATCACTATGGATCTTCCCACTAGAGATGCTGATTGCAAACCATTTATACTTGCTCATCCTATGTACTTCTCTATAACTTCTTATGAATTCATCTTTCATGCTGGGGGCTACAACCTAAATGCTGAGAATCTCCAAATATTTACCCTCAAAGGATAAATTTGTGAATAAATTAAATTGTATCTAATACATTTTATTTTTTTAAACCTTTACCTTCCATCCAAGAATTAATTCTGTGTATTGGTTCTAAGACAGAAGAGCAGTAAGGGCTAGGCAATGGGAGATCAAATGAGTTGCCCAGGGTCACTCAGCTAAGAAGTGTCTGAGGCCAGATTTGAACCCTGGACATCTTACCTCTAGGCCGGGCTCTCAATTCACTGAGCCACCTTGCTGCCCCCTATTTAATACATTTTAATATTTCTCAGCCATCAAAGTTTTTTAGGTCTCTATAGGGCACTAGAAAAAGTATTTGTTACATTTTTTCCCCCTATACTTCCTCCAAGCCTTCAGAATTAACTTTTTTTTTCATTTTTAGTCTGAGATAACCACATATTACTTTTGGTAGGGATTTATACTAGCTCCTAAACACCCATCAGATAAAGTCATATTTGCTCTATTGAATCTTACAGAGTGACTTTAAGGATACCCAATATGGTACCCAACTGGTGCTATAGGTTGATATCTGCTCCCTTACTTTTTGCCTCTTCTTTCACTAGGGATATGGTGTAAACCTAGTTACAGCTGATCGAGTCTCTCCACTTCATGAAGCTTGCCTTGGGGGCCACCCAACTTGTGCTGGTGTTCTGTTGAAGCATGGGGCTCAGGTCAGTGCAATTCATATCCTATCTTAGAAGCTGAGATGAAAAAACAACTTTAATTCCCTTAGGATATTTTTGAGTGCTTTGATCAGGTAGATTTTTAAAATACTAACAATGATCTTCTATAGAATTTCATATTAGTTAAAATTTTTTTATTCCTTAGAAGAAACTAAAATGCCAAATTCCAAACTGACAAGTATTATTGTGAAGTCTGAATTTCCAGCTTAGAGTGACAGATTAGTAGAACTGTGAGAACTCTTAGAAATCATCCATTTTCATCTTTCTGACTTTGCTGAATTCAATCTGGCATTCAGATGAAAATGCTAACAGTGGTCTTCCATAGAATATTATATTAGTCAAATTATTTTTTAATATTGAAAAATCCTGAAATGCTGAATTCTAACCTGACAGATATTATTGTGAAATCTGAATTTTCAGCTTTGAGTGACATAGATTAACAGAGCTGTAAGAACCCTTAGAAATCATCCAATTTTATCTTCCTCACTTTGCTGAATTCAATCTGGCATTCAGGTGGGCCCTGTAGTAAGGGAGGGCACCACAAGCATGTAAGAGTAAGAAACTACTGTGCCTCAAGGGAAAGACTTAAACCTCACCATAAGCACATACATTGACCTTGATTTTCTACCATCATTTTCTTTATGTGGTACCAATGGGAAATATCTGCCAATAGTTCTTATTTTTCATGTGTTTCCTACTTTTTAATCAATTTCTGAAAAAGAGATGAGGGCTTGGTAAAGGTATTAGGAAAGGAACAGATGAGTGATAAATGAAGGAATACACTGGAAAACAAGGTTAAAGCTTTTGAATATTTAGGAGAGATGAAGCCCATCCAAATGTTATCTGACATCTCCATTTGGAAAGTTTTTCTCAACTTTCTTCCATGCCTCACCATCAGATACCCAGTTTCCTCCCAAATTGTACTTTATTTCTATTTTGGGCTTGCTTTTATTTCTGAAATGTAAAACAAAAACAATTGAAGGTGGTTCATTTTATTTTAATTTGACTTGATTTATTCATTTTTAGTTTATTTAAAAATTGCACTGCTAAGTATTTGCTCTCTGTACATAGATTCTTCTTTTCTTTCTTCTTCAGGTGGATGGAGTGACTGTTGATTGGCACACACCTCTGTATAATGCCTGTGTTAGTGGAAGCCAGGACTGTGTGAACTTATTGTTAGAACATGGAGCCAGTCCCCATGCTGTGTGTGATCTTGCATCTCCCATCCATGAAGCTGCCAAAAGAGGTAAATTTACAAAGGACTGGATGGCTCAGTGGATTTAGAGCCAGGTTTGAAGATGTGAGGTCCTAGATTCAAATCTGGCCTCAATCACTTCCCAGTTGTGTGACTCATACCTTTCTTATTTCAGAGATAGCAGTTCTCTGCCATCTCCCTTTTCTTCCCCCATCTCCAAGTTCTTGAGGGTAGAGACTGCTTTTTTTTGGGGGGCGGTTATCTTTGTATTCACAGCATCTATTTTGTAATGGGCTTAATTCTTGTTGAATCAGTATCACCTTGCACTTGAAAGAAAGCAGGATGGCAGAAGGATGATCTATGTCCTAAATAAATCAGGTGTAAAATAAAAAGGATATAGATCTCATTGGTAAAGAATGAAAAACATTATCTCAGGGTACTCTGTTGAACAAAGTTGGTCAATTTCCTATCTGAAAATATAATTTCTGCAACTTCAACAGGCTGTAGACAAAGAATGCTAATTCTTTTTTTCTTTTCCCTGAATCCCTAGCTGTCATGCTTAACTCTGGAGAATTAATGCAAATTCTTCATTTCCTGCTGAATCAAAAGCAAAGAGGTTTATTAAGATAAGAGCTGGTTCTGTCTTATATTCACTGGATCAATGCTAGTGAAAAGCTTTTTAGGGACAAAAAAAAAAAAAGAGCATGCTTTAAAATCTGAAGATTTGGCTTAAAGATCAACGAGTTTAGTTTAACCTGGCTTTATTTGCCTGGTCATGGCTCTTCGATCATCATGTATCTCTTCTTTTTCTCAATTTTATATGTGGGCACCAGAGATACCTGATGGTTGTACCAAAGCAAAATTTGTCTTTAATCCTTTTTTCTTCCCCTATCTCTTGGCAAATTGTCAAGAAGATAGATTGACATTTTTGCCCCTACATCCACATCAGGTGCCCAACTGTATTTTATTTTTATTTTACTACTAATGATATAGCAAAAATGGGGAAAAGAATGAAGGTAGTTTTTGTCCTAAGACCATTGGGAGGTTTTTAAATTCCCTTTCAGAATTAACCCTGCTAATTAATTGCTCCTCTACCAAAATCCTTCTGAGATGCCTTGTCATGATTTGGAGTTCATCTGAGGTTCAGGAGGGCTTGTCAGCTGAGAGAGTGCTTTGACAAGTCCTTCCAAACTGGAAAAGCTTCAAATGTAGCCTGGCAATGTACAGGCTGTGTTTCTGTCCTTTGAGGAGCTGCCTAGCTAGGTTCAAAGAAACCTTTCACCAAAGGGTTGCTCACCAGATGGTTAAAAACTTGGCCACATTACTCATGAAAGGGATGGAAGGGACAGGATGCTTCTCTGTAGAGACCCACAGTTGTTGAAAGCTTCCAGATTTTTTGTTTGAACTTGCTCATTCTTGGCTGAGTAAATGATTTAGGTGCCAGCCTTATAGATAAGCCATCTCCAGATCTTGGGCTCTGGCAAGGGGAAAGCCATTTGTCTTTAATTAAGATTAATTATACTACGAATTATTTTATTTGTCTTTGGCCCGTAGGTCACCTGGGGTGTGTGGAATCCCTTGTATCTCATGGAGCAAATATAAATGAAAATATCAGGCACCTTGGCACTCCACTTTATGTGGCTTGTGAAAACCAGCAGATAGCCTGTGCCAAGAAGCTACTTGAATCAGGTAAAAAAATATAAATATATATTATTTTAAATAAAAACAATTTATTTTATAAAGAATATCTATAAAAATAGCATTTATAGCATATATAAATGATATATATTAAGAAATATGTTGTATAATATGTGTTAATAGAAGAGTATAAGCAATACAATGTACAATAAACAATGTTATAATACATAATATCATGCAGAACAATAATATAGGCAATATATATAATTTTCCAAGCCTTCTTATCATTCTCTTTATAATATTTCATGTGAACTTTCATTCCTGGTTCTCCTTTTACCTTGCATAAATGTATACACAGGCCCTAAATCTCTTGCAAAACTATTGTGACTATTCATTGTTATCCTGAATCCCTTTCTGTGCTTGGAGTCCAGACTGAGAGTGAAATATACCCCTTTCCCTTTTTTTCCATCTGTGGTGAACATTTCCAGCTAAACCAGTCTGCTCACTGTCTTTCAGACATTTTTCTTTGAATCTGTTATTGTTTCCTTCCTCTAGTCTTCCTTCTTCCTGGGGGCTTGACTATATTTCCTTTCTGCTTTTCTGAATCCTCCCCATATTAAGACCCAGATCAAGTCCCACCTTCTCTGGGAGCTCCGTAACTGCTCCAGAGAGAGCTCTGAACTCTCAGAGCTTTTAGGGTCCATGCTTCCCTTCTAGGACTTACTTCCTTGTTTTTCCCCTGTAATTTGAGGTGATATAGGGGTGTATATATATATATATATACAAAAATGTATATTTAAAGACAAATTTAAGTATTGTTCTGCTCTTTTAAAAAAAAACACCCTTTACTTTCTTTCTTAGAATTAATACTGTATATTGGTTCCAAGGCAGACAAGCAGTAAGGGCTGTGCAATGGGAGTTAAGTGACTTGACCAGGGTCATATAGCTAGGAAAATGTCTGAAGCCAGATTAAAACTGAGGTACTCCCATCTCTGGGCCTGGCTTTCAATCCACTGAGCCACCCAGCTGCCCCTTTTCTGCTCTTTCTGAGTTGTGTCTGCCTCTCTATGGCCCCATTTAGAGTTTCCTTGGCAAAGATATTGGATTAGTTTGCTATTTCCTTTTCCAACTTATTTTACAGATGAGGAAACTGAGATACACAGGGCAGAAATGACTTTGCTCAGAGTCACCCAGCTGGGAAGTGCCTGAGGCCAGTTTTGAATTCCTAAAGATGAGTCTTCCTCTAACTTTATTGTACAAGCTAGCTTCCCCTCCTGGCACATAGTAGGTGCTTCATGAATGTATATTTTTTATGATCCTCCCAGAATAAAAAGACTCTAAGCATAGACGTTTTCAAGCTGCTGTTCCACATAAATAGCCTCACTTACTCTTCATTTGGCCCCTTTGCCCTCACTTGGTGGAGAAGACGTTATGAGCATCCCCATTAGGGATGAGATAACAGGTTCAAAAAACCTTAGTTTGCCCAAGTCACCTAGGTGGTTACCAGAGGGTTGGGGCTGAGGACACAGCTGATCCTCCCAATAGCTGTTCAATGACTTCCATTTTTTAAACTCTTACCTTCCGTCTTAGAATCCATCCTAAGTATTGTTTCCAAGGCTGAAGAGCCATTAAAGGCTTAAGTGACTTGCCCAGGGTCCCACACCAATGAATTATCTGAAGACAGATTCAGTGAATATTTATTGATTTGATTCAAAGGGCTGCATGGAATAAATAGCCCATAGAGATTTGGCATCAAAGCAAAGAAGTCCTGAGTTGAGTCCCACCGATATCATGGCTTTGTGATCCTGAGCTCATCATTTAATTCCTCAAGTTTGCCAGGCAACTAGTTTCTAAGACTATAAATTTCAGAGCAATTACTGATGTGCATGAGTAAAGGGAGT
The DNA here is from genome assembly GCF_016433145.1 of Gracilinanus agilis. NCBI lineage: Eukaryota > Metazoa > Chordata > Mammalia > Didelphimorphia > Didelphidae > Gracilinanus > Gracilinanus agilis. The sequence goes on from NC_058132.1 coordinate 456,603,320, forward strand.
TTTCTTTTATCCCAGTGAAATCATCATTTCAGCTCTTAATCCTACTCTTGCTTGGAGAGAGCCCATTTTCTTTCATTCATCCACTTTATGGGTAATAGATTATCTAAGGTCCTAGGACTCCACTGGAGTGTCTAGGAGTTGGGAGATGAGTCATGCCCCAAACCCAGCTTTCTTTCAGTGGACATTCTTCCTAACCCCCTCTGATTTTAGGATTGGCCACTCCAGCTCAGAACCTCCCTCACATATCTCCAAAATACTGAGAATGTTAGAGGTGATGTTGTATGTGTAGCACCGGGGGCTGGATGGATGCCTCACACTAGCTTTGAGATCCTTGGCAGGTCCCTCTCAGAGCCTTGGTGTCCTCATCTGTAAAATGGGGATAATAATAGCAGGTGTCACACAAGGTGGTTGTGAGGGAAGTAGGTACTCTGCTGATCCCAAAGCTCTCTATTAATGCAAGCTGCTGCTGCTGCTACTACAACTACAACTACAACAACTACTACTTCTGTTGTTATGACTATATACTACAATCACCATCACCACTACTACTAGTGCTACTATTATTACTATTACTGCCACCACCACCACTACCACTACTACTACTTCCACCATTACTACTACTACCACACCACTACTATTGCTACTACTACTGCTGCTGCTGCTACTGCTGCTGCTGCTGCTACTACTACTACTACTACTACTACTTTTATGACTATAGACTATAATCACCACTACTACTACTACTGTCATCATCACCAACATTACTACTATCATAACCAACCACCACCACCACCAGCATTTTCTACTCCAAGGTATAACTGGTAAAGTTGTAATTACAGAGTCTGATCCTGAGGGGATATAAGTATATAACCTTATTCTGGAACTACATTTATATTTCACTAATATTAACTATAAATAGGCTACTTTCAGGCTTCAGAATGTTTCTGGGCTCTATTTCCTTTGAGCTCAACGAATCAGTGAGTGAATGTGCTACTGGAAGAATAGAATAGCTTTCACAATGACATTCTGACAGTAAATAAGACAAAAAAAAATAAAGAACAGGTAGAAGAATGACTCCCAGTGACTCTGTAGAGAGGCAAAAGAGGGCTGGCAGTGTTGGTTCATCTTCCAGCTGAAAGTAGCAATAAGTCCCATTTCTCGAGGCACTTTTCTCCCTTTGTCATACTCCTGGTGGGCATGGTGATAATTATGTATGTACATAGGAAGGTAATTACAGTGTATGTGCTGGTAGCTGTTATAAAAGATGAAAAAGCAAGGGAATTCTGTGATGAGCATGGGAAGTCTTCCAAACTTTACTCGAGACAAACATCTTGATACTCAGTGACTTTAGTGTGACGTTAGACAAAGGGGAAGACTACGAAAACTGGGAAAATAGGATTTAGGATCAAGAAAGAAATGAAAGAGAAGGACTTGTAGAGCCTTAGAAATTTCATAGCTGTACCTCTTAATTACTTTCTTCAGGTAATTGAAGGTTGTTGGTCCTGATGAGTGCAGGACAGCATCCCTAGGAATGAATTTGACCATAGTTTAACTGATATAAGAAATGACTAGTTATAGATAAAACAGCCATTTCACAATAATTGCTGCCTATAGTGAGGTCAGCTTTTTTATAGAGAAGATCAGAGTAAACATAGATTGGCAGAGAAGGATAGAAATTAGAAGATCTTATATGTAATTACAACAGGTCTGACGTGACCTGTTCAAGCAAGCTATTTATAACCCCCCCCCAAATAAATACAATGGAAGAAATGGATAGAATTGAAAGAAATTATCATTTTTTCTTAGAAAAATTAAACAGATATAAAAATATTACAACTAGGAACAAATACAAAATGCTCAGTTTTACATTCAAAGCCTAACATAACCTACTTTTTCCCTACCTTTCCAGTCTTCTTATACCTTATTCTCTACCATGTACTCTTCTGTCCAATGACTCTGGCCTCCAGATCTCTTGGTGCTGGACATTTTCTTTTCTTTTGCCCCATTCCACTTTCATTGTGTATTTCAAAAATATATTTCACATGTATTTATTTATCTATGACATGTGTAAACTTATGAAGGACATAGGACTGTTTTTTGTCTTATTTCCCCCAGTGTCTGACATATAGTAGGTGCTTCGTAAATGCTTGCTAGTTGATTGGCTGATTGATGGAAGCTTGCCAAAATTCTTTTCTTTCACCACAGAGCCAAGTCTCTTCATCTTTACACAACTCCTCTTCATTTGTTTCAGTATCAGTGTCAGGAGGTGGTCCTTCTTCTTTCCTCAGTTAACCTCCCTAACTGTGCTTTTTATTCTACTTCCTCCTCTTTTCCAGAAGTTTGACCTATCCACCATTTCCTTTCTCTTTTTTTCCTCTGCAGTCTCTTTCCAAATAATATTTTCCCCTCTTGTCTACAACTATGCTCAGTATCCTTTATTTTTTCTTTCTAAAAACAACCAACAACAACCTCCCCAAACCAAAGCCAATAAGCCAAACAACAAAACTTTTCCTTGACTCTTCTATGAGCCCTAGCCATAACTCTTTATTTTTCTCCCTTTGACTGTAAGAGACTAAAATCCCCACTCATAATGACAGTTTTATGTCTGTACTATCTATTTGCTGACCAGTTTACTGAAATCTGACTTCCAACCCCACTGTTCTATTGAAACTGCTCTCTCAAAAATCATCAGTGATATCAAAATTGCTAAATCTTGTGATCTTTTCTACTATCTTACTACTAACAGTAGTAAGTTTTCATTGCCCCCAGCCAGCCTCTTTGCTTCAGTTTTTTTTAGCCTTCAACACTGTTGACCTCCCTTTTAAAAAATATTTTCTTTCCCCCTTATTTTTTAATTTATCTAATTTATCATTTTTTAATTTAAAATTTCTTCTTTTTCCCCTGATTTATCTTTCTCAATCTCTGGCATTGAATCACTATCCTCTCTATCACCTCAGCATGGATGTACCCAACTCTCTGTCTCTTTTCTCTCTGTAGTTTCTCTGCCAGTATTCTTATCCATTCCTGTGGCTCCAGTTCTCACCTTTAGGCATATGAATTCCCCACGTTTATATATGGAGCTCTTTACTCTTAAATTCCAGTCCTGTAACTAGCTATCTCTGCTTGATATCTCCATCTGGTTATCTCATTGGCACCTTATACCCAATCTATCCCAAACTGACTGTCTTTCTCTATAACCTACCCTTGATTCTTTCTGACTTCCCTTAAGGACAGCGTTGTTCTATCAGTCACCCAACTTTGAAACCTTAGACTTAAATTTGACTCTTCTCTCCTCTTTGTACCTCCAATTTGGTTTCCAAACCCTGTTCATTCTATCTTCACAGTGTTAAAGTCCCATTCATAGGGGCAGCTAGATGGCTTAGTGGATTGAGATGAGAGGTTCAAATTTGGCCTCAGATACATCTTAGCTATGTAACTTTGGACAAGTCTCTTAATTCCCATTGTCTGGCCCCTTACTGCTCTTCTGCCTTGGTACCCATGCATGGTATTGATTCTGAGATGGAAGGTAAATGTTTTTTTTTTTTTAAACAAAAATCCTTATTCATTCTACTTTCACAACATTTCTTCTTTATGTCCCTCCTCTCTACTCAGATTTCCTCCAATCTATAGCTAGTATACTCTCTACAGTGTCTGTTCTAAACCACCATCACTTCTTGCCTGGATTATTCTATTATCTTACCAACTGGTCTTCCTGATCTCAGTCTCTTCATCTTCTAGTCCTGTAGCTACAAAAATAATCTTTCTAAGCTGGGTTCTGAAAAAGTCACCAACGATGCAAAAAAAAAAAATTGTAGTTCTCTCTTGCCCCTAGGATACAGCTACAGCAATGGAACTTTCTCGATTCCACTTCTCTTTTATTATCCATCCCCACTTCTACTCTGCTGTGTGAAATTATTCTATTTTTTTTCTCATTTTCTTTTAAAAAATATTTACTTTCTATCTTGGAATCAATACTGTGTATTGGTCCTAAGGCAAAAAAGTGGTAAGGGCTAGGCAATAGGGGTTAGGTGACTTGCCCAGGGTCACACAGCTGGGATGTGTCTGAGACCACATTTGAACCTAGGACCTCCTGTCTCTAGACCTGACTCTCAATCCATTGAGTCACCTGGCTTCCCCCTGTTTTTTTCTCATTTTCAAGCAATTTCCTGGATCTCTTTTTTGCCTTCATAACTATACCTTGTATTATATTTATCAGTCTACATGTTTTAATAGAAATGTAAGCTCTGTGATAGCAGAACCATTTTATTTTTATCTTCGTGACTATCACAATAGTTTGCATAGAGTAGGTCTTTAATAAATGACTGAATTTAATTTATATCATGATCTATTCTCATCAATGACAATAGCAAAGCATCATATTTGGATTTTGTCTTCTTTGTACCTGATTTTCTCTATGGGAATGGTGGGAACAATTAAGATGATAAAATAGTAAGAACAACTGGATATATCTAAATACATATAAAAGAAACGAGTATAGGAAGTGGCACAATTTTCAAGACATCAGCAAGTCAATTTTCTTTTTTAAACCCTTACTTTTGGTTTTAATATTAATTCTAAGAGAGAAGAGTAGCAAGGGCTAAGTAATTGGGGTTAAATGACTTGTCCAGGGTATGTAATGCAAGGTGACTAACAGAAACTTTTTGCTTCTGTAATTTCTAACGGTCACAAAAAGTCAGTTAAACATTTTAGAATGTTCAGAAAGTCAGAACTTAAAGCTATAAATAGAGGTGAAGTTCCAACTGACAGGGCTTTTGCCTTCTGGCTTTCGCTGTGGCTGGAGGCTTTTGCTTTGGCCTTTCGGCTTTGGCCTAATTGCTTCGGCGTTGGCCTGTGCTTATTTTGTTTTGGGGAACATTCTAAGATGTTTAACTGACTTTTTGTGACCATTAGAAATTATAGAAGCAAAAAGTTTCTGTTAGTCACCTTGCATTACAGATTGGAAGTGTCTAAGTCCAGATTTAAATTCAGATCCTCTAGATTTAATAATAAAACTTAATAAAGTTTAATTTCCATTTAAATACTTATTAACATTTATCAACAGCCATGCAACATTATCATATTGTTATTGCTATTCATTAAATTAATTAAATAATTAATTAAAATATCTACTAATTAATTCAGTAAAAAAATTTATTTGAAAGTAAAATCCTCCAGATTTAAACTCCAGGTCAGTGCTCTCTCCACTGTGCTACCAAGCTTCCCACTATGAGTTAAGTTTCAAGTTATCTTAAAGCAAGGAATATTCCAAAATGGGGGAAAAGATTATGGATGGTACCAAAAAAATTTTTTTAAGGGTGACCAAGAAGATTTAGTGAAATAACAAACAATATGCCTACTTTTTCATTTCTATAGAATACTTATAGAAATGGTCAATGTACATATTGAAAGTATATATATTTGATGAAAACAAGAGAATAGGTAGGCTTTCATTTATGGCTTTCTCCTGCCACAACTTATAATCACATAACTGAGAGGTGTAAATAATACAAGATTTGACTTTTATTAATTTTTTTAGAATTATTTATTTTAAATAATTTCCTAACCACTTGCTTCCAAAGAACAAAGTGCAGCTTTGAAGATTCTACCCATACAATGTATCTTTGATGATACTCAAATAGGTAGTTAATTGCAATAGTTGGCTTGACCAATAATATAATATAATATAAATCTCAATTTGTCCTACTTAAGTCTTGCTCATGAAATGCCATAAGTTCTCAATGGAAAGTCTGCGCAGTGTTTTGGAAGCCTTCCTTTTTTCCTAATATTGCAAGAATACCAGTGGAAAACTGGCCATACCATTCCTAGTCCTGTGCATATGACAAGTCTATCTTTTCTTCCTATCAGATATTTCTCTATTGACATGAATTTCATTCTTCTTCATAAAAGTTCCACATTGTTTTATTTGAAGCCTGCTCACATCTACCAATCCCCTCTCCATTAGATGAAGCTACAAATTGATTTATAGAGTAAAACAACAATTTTCCCCTAGATATAATGCAGAGGGTGCCCATCAGAGAACCATCTAAGTATCTGAAGGGTGTGATCTACAGGGTGGCAAAGGTGAGATTGTTGTCTCATTTGGAAGTTAACTGAAGCTCCATATGGATTCCCAGAGTAAAACAATTTTTCTTTCAGAACAAGTCCCATCCCCTTTCCACAACAAATCTGAATGTGAATTAATTTGCTCAAGGAAATCAGGGACTAATGTAGTAAAAGGAATTTTGCAGTTCCAAGTGCAGATATCTATCTATATATTTTTTCTTAACTAATATTTTTTAACTTATATTTTTGACTAACATATTTTGACTTTTTCCCCCCTCCTCTTATTGTAACTGTTTAGGAGCAAGTCCTAATCAAGGCAAAGAACTGGATTCTCCTCTTCACGTGGCAGCCAGGAATTCTAGTTCGGACCTAGTTCATTTGTTGATTGACTTTGGAGCAGAGCCACACTCAAAGAATGCTGAAGGCAAACGGCCAGCGGATTTGGTTCCCCCGAATAGCACCCTAGCACAAGTATTCTCCCAGAAAGAAGGTGCTCCTGCTTTGTTCCAATCTAAGCCCTGATCCATTTAGCAACCTCTGTGCTGTATATACTGAGAGGAAATCCTCTTGTTTCTATAAAAGACTGTGACTGTTTGTCATACCTCTTGGAGGGCAGAGGTATAACTGACTTAATTATTAACCTGAATTCATGTTCAGGTTACCAATCCCCAATGCAGTTGGCTTCCTAATACTTATACTGAGCCTGGACATCCTGTGTGGGCTGGATCCCCAGGCTAGGTGGTAGCAATGGAGACCCTGAGAGTATGGTAGCCTCTGTGTGGCTTGGGGGTGGGCAACTAATTCTCCTTAGTCCTAGGTGGGGTAATAATCATGCACTCCCAGATATTGGTGCTTAGGACAAAGCTCAGGCTAGCCCTGACTCTTCCTCAAGGTCATTATTATGGACAATAATTATTCTATTGCAAATATGCACAGATATGGGTTTAATAGATATTTGCTGTCAGATGACAGAGGGACAGGATGGTTTGGTGAAATAATTAAATGAAAACTTGGAGTCAAACATTGAGACTCAAACATTCAGAGCTAGAAAAAGACTTTTAAAAATTAATTATGAAAAATTTTCCATGGTTACATGATTTATGTTCTTTCCCTCCCCTCTTTCCACCCCCTCCCATAGCCAATGTGCAGTTCTACTGGGTTTTAGATTGATCAAGACCCATTTCCATATTATTAATATTTGCACTAGGGTGATCGTTTAGAGTCTGCATCCCCAATCACATCCCCATCGACCCATGTGGTCAAGCAGTTGTTTTAGAAAAAGACTTTAAAACTTTTCTAATCCAACCCTCTAATTTTACTTAAGAGGCGACTGAGGCTCAACTTTATTGTTGTTGTTCAGTCATTTCAGTTGTTAATGACTCTTCTGGGCTCCATTTGAAATTTTCTTGGCAAAACTACTACAGTGGTTTGCCATTTCCTTCGCCAGCTCACTTTACAGATGAAGAAACTGAGGCAAACAGGGTTAAGTGTCTTGCTCAGGGACACACAGTAAGTGCTTGAGACCAGATTTGAACTCAGGAAAATGAATCTTTTTGATTCTAGGTATGGGACCACCTAGATGCCCCCAAATATAGTAATGACTTGCTTAAGTCAAGAGACTTTCATTTAACCATTAGCTCTTTTAACACTAACTTGCTATGTGACTTTTGGTAAATCATTTAAATATCTCTGAGCCTCAGTTTCCTCACCAGTAAATTGGGAATAATACTTTCACTACCTACTTTGCAGGATTATTTTGTTAGCCTTCAGGCCTATGAATATTTGAGCTGTTATTATTCGAACCAACCTCAAATATATGCACACCCTCTTACCCTTAAGGCCTAAAACTATTGGGAATTTAGGAATACAGTTGGGGCATCTTCTCTCCTGGCATATAATGCCTGAGAAGCTTATGTGTAGTTTCAAAAGTCAAGAGGAATGGGGCTTATTATCTACTTTCCCAGTGTTCTTATAACCTATGCTATATTTTAGGAACTGAAGGGAATTCCAAAAAGCCAGGGAGAAAGGATTGTTCCTTCTCTGGACCACCCTTAGTCATGTCATTTTGACCCCTAAAACATAATCATTTCTCTTGCCAGATGTTGGATATCAAGTCCAATAATGAGCAGAATTATAAAGAGGACTGAGTTTCTTTAATATTTTCCTTTTTCCCTCCACCCTCCCATTTCAATGCCTTTCTTTCCTTTCCCCCACTTTTATCACTCTCTTCTGTCCATTCCCCCCCCCCCCCCACGTACTAGTGCCCAATCATTGTCTTCTGGCTACTGAGGGTCTCACCATTGTAACACTCTTCTCAGGCCTGCATCAGCAACTTTTGCTTGTTTTACATCCCATCCTTTCAAAGCTCTGTGGTAAAGCAGGGATTCTTAACCCTTTTTTGTGTCATGGACTTCTTTGATCTTCTGGTGAAGCCTATGGATTCCTTCTCCAAATAATGTTTTTAAATGCCTAAACTAAAGAGGTTTACAAAGAAAATCAATTATATTAAAATATAGTAATCAAAATATTTTTAAAGGAAATTTCATAGTAATTAGGTTGAGAACCCCTCCTTTACAGAGTTTCAATTAACCTGTACAAAAGACTAACCGATTTATGCTAATGAGTTCATAATGTACTAATTGAGTTAATTTATCTTTCCCAGGTAAAATGCTTGCTTTATTCTCATTAAGTCCTTTCCCTATAATTATTAAATCTTTTTTCCTCAACACTATTCAAGTTTGTAACTTCATTTCTATTCATTTTTTGCATTTATCATAATCTGTTAATAGGATGTTGAAAACTACTCATTAATTTTTTATCTGTTTCTTGTAACATCTAATTTTTGTCTTTACAGATATAATTAGTATATAATTCAGTGCATATTCATATATATGTGTGTATATTTTTACACACACATCTAAATAAAGTTAGGTTCTAATTATTAGAAATATTTTTCTTACGCCAAGCTAAAGTATTTCTGTCTTTATAATTTCCACCTGTCATTCCTAGAATTATCTATAATCGAAATTTAAAAAGAGAAAGCTTTTGGTTCAAAGTGAAGAAAAAATTCCTAATAGTTGGACCCACACAAAAGCAGAATAAGCTGCCACCAGAAGTTGTGGGGGTGGTAGGCTTATTTTTTCATTTATTGACTTGGGAAATTCTATGTTCGGGAATCATGGGAACATGGGGCAATGGGAGCTGCAAAAAAGTAGCAAAAAGAACATTATTAAAACAGTAGAAAAGATAAGGAGGGGCAAAGTTATGCTTCTAACAGCAGGAGGAGGTTCTGATAACAGCCCCATGGAGTAGTCTGACTGGATGGGGAGCTCTTAGGAATATGGGCTTATTCTGGGAAGAAGCCTCTTCAGAACAGAGCTTTATACAAGAGTTTGAGTTCTTTGTCTGGGAACCAACTCAACAACTGGACCTTGCTTAATAGGTGTTGCCAGGTCGTTCAACACTTGGCTGTTTGTTATACACCACATGAAGGACAAATCAGAGAATTCCATTGTTTGGGTTCAGGGAGAGGTCAATTCCATATCTGAAATGAGAGACAGACAGACAGATAGACAGAGACAAAGACAGAGAGACAGAGATAGATGGAGAGAGGGAAAGGGGAAGAGAGAGAGAGAGAGAGAGAGAGAGAGAGAGAGAGAGAGACAGAGACAGAGACAGAGACAGAGACAGAGACAGAGACAGAGAGATCTAAAAAAACTTTCTGGGTCTCTAAGAGGAGACTGTATGGCCGTTGAGTTTTCTTTTTTTCTTTTTTCCTTTGAAGTTGTAAAAAAAAAAATAAGATAGGTTGGAACTGCTCCCCACCAGAGGTCTCTTCCATCCTTGAGATTCTGTGATTCTCTAAGAGAAGGGAAAGAGAAACAGTTGCTTGACTGCTGATAGAAAGGGTTATTGTATTTGACTAGCCTGAATTGCAAGGCAATTGCAAAGTAGCTAAAATTAAGGTTAAGAAGCTGAAATGTAGGGAAATCCCATCTAGCCCGGGCACCAGGAAACTTGAAGATAGGTCGGACTTTTTTTCCATGAACTCCATTTTTCATCGGAATTTCCTGGGGGAGATCCTGATGTTGAGGTCATGGCCTGTTTTCAGTAGGTTTGCCAGAATGAGGAGTTTTAATGGAGTAAATAAATGCTTGCCTTCCAAAGGAGAGCTGTCACTGGGTCCAAGAAAAACATATCTCTGTGAAATCAATTACTTCTTTGCTATTTGAGTTACTTAAAAATATTAGTTTCCTCATTTCCTCTTTTTAAAAGTTTCATCGATGTTTTGGTTTTATATCACATTTACAGATTACTTCTACTCTGTGAGATATCTCTTCCAACAAAGTAAAATAATTAAGTAAAACTAACACTAGAGTGACCTCATGTGAAAGTGCCTGTAAAATTCCACATCTGTAGCCTCACTCGCTATTTTTTGAAATGAACAGAAATCTGCTTTTTCTCCTTACCCCATGTTGTTACAGAAAAACAAATCTCTTATAACAAATGTATATAATCAAACAAGACAAATTCCTTCAATGGTTGTACAAAAATATGTCTTTGTCTGCCTCTTAAATCTATTACCTCCCCATTATAGATAGAATGTTTCATCATCAATATTTTGGAATCTCAAATGATCATTGTATTGATAGAATCCCTACAGCTTTCAAAGTTGTTTATTTTTGCCATGTTGTATTGTATAAATGATACTTCTGGTTTTGCTCATTTCATTCTTCATCAGTTTATAAAAGTCTTCAAAATTGTTCATTTTTATAATATTGATGTGAAAGTATAAGTCATTTTAGTTATGGTTACTTTACTCTTCATCTGTTCATATATGTCTGCACTTGAAATCATCTATTTATTTCTTATAGCATGATAGTATTTCATCACATTCATATTTGTTATTCAGTCACGTCTGACTTTTTTTTGGAATTTTCTTGGCAAAGATACTGAAGGGGTTTGCCATTTCTTTCTCTAGCTTATTTTACAGATGAGGAAACAGAGGCAAAGAGGGTCCAGGATCACATAGATAATAAGTGTCTGAGGCAAGATTTAAACTCAAGAAGATGAGTCTTCCTGACTCCTGGCCTGGCATTTTATCTACTGTGCCATCTAGCTGCCCCATCACATTCATGTACCACAGCTTATTTGAAATAATTATTATCCTTGCAACTCCAGATTTTTTTTGAGTTGTGTATAGCCTGATCAGTTTCATACTACCCTTAAAATTAAAATTTGTGTCAATTTTAGGTATTAAATCCCTCTCTTTTTTTAGTCTCTTCTTAGATTTAGAAGGTTCTTTCTGGAGGTAGCACCTTAAGCTAAAGAAGTAATTTTAATTGTGGGAACTTAGATATCAAGGCAGGGTAATGGGAAAGACAGCTTTGGGCAGGGAGTATTCTGGACTGTTCAAAGAATACAACTTTGAGAGTTACCTGTTTGTCCTCTGTGTAAGGTCAACTCTACTGAAGGTCTTTTTAGAAGGTGAATGGTGCATGAAAGAGAAAATTAAATGGATGGTTGTAAGCCTCACCATTGGGAGATTTTGCTCTCACAGACATGGTCAATCTCAACTGGGCAATGGGATACTTGTCAAGGAATAACCTGAAATATCTGAAGTTTCCCAGTTAGAAAATGGCAACAGCTTGCCAGCCTCTGGGTACAGGGGCTATTTTTAGCATCCTGGCAAAAGCTGCTTTTGGTATTTCATGGCTGTCAGAGTCTGTTCCTTGCTTTTGCAATCTCTCAACTACAGTTCATCACAGTGTTCCCTTGGCCATATTTCAGGAAGGCTTAAAAATAATAATAAATAATAATATAACAGCATTATGTAGTCCTTTAAAATGTGCAAAATGCTTTGCAAATATAATCTGATTTTGTCCTTACCACACTCCTGAGAGGTAGGGGTACTGTTTTCATCTCCATTTTACAGATGAGTAAACTGAGACAGGCAGATTAACAACATTTTCCATTTGCAGCTTGCCATGTAGCATCTTATAAGGTCTGCTTCTCATTGCCGCCTTGGGCAGTAATATTCTGTGTGTGTTGATATTATTATCCCCATTTTAGAGATGAGGAAATTAAGCCTCAAGTTAAGGGACTTTGTGATTTGCCCACGGTCACATTGCTAGTGACAGCAATGGTGACTTGAACTGTATTCTAGCTTCCAGTTCAAAGAGCATTTTACTCTGCTAGTATCCTTAATGACACATCTCTGGAGCATGGAGTAGCCAGCTGTGGGGTGGCCATATTTGAGGTTTACCTGTATCCACCATCTCTTCCTCTCTATCCTCAGCTATACTTATTGAGGGGTTATAAGGGCAATGCAAAAGGCAGTATGAGTTCATACAGTGTGAGGAGAATATCTCCAAACATTCCTACCCTCTTACCTCCTGATAATCAAAATGGGGCCAAGATTGGGCAATATCACTTTACCCTTTCACAACCCACTAATTAAATTCATAGTAGAAGGATAGGTATGTGGGCACAGTCAGAAGTGTGCTGGCTGCGCCCAGGCATCACCTAATATCTCAAAAAAAGGTAGTTTGCAATCTCCTTTTTAACTGTTTATGTTTAAAGTAAAATTAAGTTATTAAAAGTTGTTTTAGGTCTTTTAGCATGGTGTGAATTAAAATAATATCCTTTATGATTAAGCAAATTTCAATAATGTTTCCTTAAAAAAAATTCCCTGAATATATCCCCAAATGAAATGTGCTCTGCACACCTGTGACTGACTGAAAGGTTTAGAGAGGAAGGGTGCTGTGTAGATTAAAAAAATAACTACAACCCCTCCCCCCCCCACTTTCCTGATATAGCTCCTAGGACTTCCACGATTCCCTTTCTCCTTTTTATGTATAAATAAGCCAATGGTCCTCCTTAGTCTCATTTTGCATGGTGACAAGGTCTGCAACAGTTCTGTTCGTTCACAAAAAGATCATTTGCTGCTGAACAGAATCTTTTCATATTTTTTTGTGTCCCCAAATCTCTTTGTTGGAATGAGTTCCAATGAGGTGATTTCTCAATTGGCTGGAACTACATGAGGAGGCTGTACCAAGCACTGCAGAAAGTCATGCCCACTGGTTTAACATGGCAATTTCTGTCCCTGAGTGTCACCTCAGTCATATTTTCTTCAGGCCATCTGTTCTTCTATACCTGGGGGGAAAGAAATTAATTAAATTACCACCCACTCTCAGCTGTGTGGATGACAGGGAATAAATTAAGGGAAATTCAGCCATGTTCAGATAGGTAATAGGGTAGCTATTATCCCATAGATGGGCTTTGCTGAACTGGGATTTTTTTTTCCTCCCTCTAAATTTGTCTTCCTCTTTGGATGATAACCCGCTGTATTTCAAGGCCATTTCCCCCACCTTAATAAGCTCTTAGAGAAACATTTGCTTTGAGGACAGAAAGAAGTATGAAAAATGAGCCACTCTTAACAAAATGGTATAGAAGTAACCTCTGATTGTTGCTTGACATTAAAGGATAATAATGGGTTCTTTCTGTAATTCATTAATATATTCTTTGAATACAGTGTGCTACAGTGGAAAGATCAGACTTAGGGGTTAAGGAACCTAGTTTCAAATCCTGCCCCTGACATTTACTGCCCATAGTGGCCTTGGGCAAGTAACTTTCCTTCTTTGGGCTTCAGTTTCTTGGTCTGTTAAAATGAGGGGGTTGCTTTGATAACCTTTGAAGCTCCTTCCAACTCTAAATCTATGACTTGATGTTGCAAGGACTTACACTTCCACCTAAGCTTTTTGAACAGCAAAAATTTTCAAAGTCTTTCTGAATTGGGAGTTCATGGAGAAACTAATAAAAAAAAACCCCAAACAATTCTTCCTTTGACTTTTGGTTTTGGACACAATTATTTTGTAATTCTTGAGGTTCAAAGTGGGGAGGATAATTGCCCATCAAATGGAATTATCTGAAAGAGGGAAATTTATATACACTTTTAGTGGTGATTGGTAGAGAACTAGGGCCCATCATGCCATCTTTGAGAGAGAGTTCCTTGGGGTGCATGCATTGATTCTTTTATGTCTCAGAAGGAATTCTTGTTCCAATTCCTCTCAGAATCTCCTATCCTTCCACCCCATGGTGTTGAAATGATTATGAGAACACACTCTCTGCTTTGTGCCAAAGTACTGGGTTAACTTAAATATTTTATAATATATAATTATTACTGGGATATAAATGGATTCCATCCATTGTATTAGCATATTATGCTTAAAGATTTTAAAATTACCTATTCAACTGTAATCCCAAGTTGTGAAGTTGAGTATTTGTTTTCAATTCAATAAGCTTATTTCCTTTTAGTTTTTTATCAGTTTAAATTGCTTTTTTTTTAACCCTTGTACTTCGGTATATTGTGTCATAGGTGGAAGAGTGGTAAGGGTGGGCAATGGGGGTCAAGTGACTTGCCCAGGGTCACACAGCTGGGAAGTGGCTGAGGCCGGGTTTTGTGAACTGACTAATTCATAAATTAGTCTCTTTAAGATCATGAGGAAGGCTGAGCTTTAAATTGTCCTCCATCCATCCTTTCTAAAACAAAACCTAAGGGGTTCTAAAAGGATTGGGTGAGGCTGGAGAGGGGGAAGACAAAATAACCTGAAAATTCTTCTTAAAAAATAAAGATGTGTTGGACTATTTATGCCTTGTGAAACCATAACCTAATTCTATACTTTACAAAATTGAATCTTAAATGCATGAAATTGGGTGTATAACTTGTCTTGTGGCCTCTTTCTCTAGGGCCCCTGTCTTTGATGCAGATATGCCGACTCCGAATTAGGAAGTGCTTTGGAATCAAACAACATCATAGAATAAGTGAACTACTTCTTCCTGAGGAGCTGAAACGATTTCTCTTACACATCTAAACACCTTCTTGTTTTCCTAAATAAGAGGCAAATACACTAGCATATTAAAATTATCCTTCTTTAAAAAAAAAAGAAGAATGTGGGTTGACTAGTGGTTTGGTTATTTTTGTGCCTTGTATTTCCAGAATAAAATTGGATTATGTTGGACAGTACTGCTTCTTTTCAGTTAGGAAAGGATTTGGTTTGGGTACCCTCTTTGTCTTAGAAAGGGTGGCCTCCTTGCTCTGGGGTCTGAGCAGTGGTACAGGACTCATTTGACCTTTAGTTTTCAGAACCAATTAGTGCCTTGGGTATTTTTTTCCTCCTTTAAGACCAACACACTAGCTGCAGGTGCAGCTAGGGGGTTCAGTGGATAGAGAGCCAGCCCTTGGAGACAGGGTTAAAATCTGGCCTCAGATACTTCCTAGCTGTGTGACTCTGGGCAAGTCACTTAGCCCCAGCTGCCTAGCTCTTCTGCCTTGGAACCCACACTTATTTTTGATCCTAAAACAGAAGGTAAGAGTTAAGAAAAAAAGACCACCGTGCTGATGACAAATGATTCTCAACAAGTTCATCAAAGCTACGCCCTTAGGATTTGATCTTTAACAGGCTTTACAGAGACTGGAGAACTGGGGACACATAGGGCAGAGGGGCTACACATAGTCTTGGATTTGGTGCCCTGGAGGGAGGACACACATCTATGACACCCCTCTAGGAAACCAGATATATTTTGGATTCAGCCCAGGTGAAGAGAATGGAGCTGAGGGGTTCTTGGACCAAGTGGGAACTGGAGCTGTGTGGAGCGACAACTTGGTGAGTATACCCAGGCCTGTGCTAGCTTCGGGGAAAGGGCTTGATTGGCTCTCAGTGCTGAAGTGCTTTCCTCTTTGGGGGGCTAAGGGGAATCCTGGGTAATATTGTATTTCATGGGTGTATTGATAAATATTTAACAGCCACTTCTCTTGGGAGACGTAGGGGTGGGGAAGAGTATGCATAACGCACTTTTAAGTTTAATCTGCTGTTAATTATTAACATTTTATTATTTTTTAAAAATCTAGATAATCAACAGAAAAATAAACCAATTCTTAATTTGTAGAGTTTGCCAATTTCCAAGATGTCTATTTCCACACTGAAAATTTAACATTTGGTTTTTGTGAGCTGGTTCAAGATGTCTCTGGTACATCATTTACAATAAATCTGAAGGATTTTATGGGTCTTTCTGGGAGATAGGATTTAAAGGAGGGAAAAGAGAGTTGCCTTGGTTGTTTAAAAATAGGTGAAAGTCCTTGATGGGTTGCATTCTTTGGGTTTTTTTGGGGGAGAGATCATGTTAAATAAAGATTGGCCTATGTGTTCCATCAACCCGAACTGAGTGCTTGTTGTTGAAAATCTCCTTCATTTCTTTGTAGAGCTTGGGCATGAGCAAAATTACATTATTTCCATGAGAAACCCTGGGTGAAGATATGAGCTAGATTTGTGTGAGAATCAACCACGATTCAGCTTAGTGTGTAGTTCTTGGATCTGAAACTTAAGTGGAACTAGAAGATTATATTACATCATTACATATTACATTAACTCATTTGACTTTTTAAAAAACAACTTTGTATGTAATATATGACATGTATTATTATTATTATTATTATTATTATTATTATTATTAGTAGTAGTAGTAGTAGTAGTAGTAGTAGTAGTAGTAGTAGTAGTGGTAGTGGTAGTAGTAATAATAATACCAGTTTGCAGTTTTGGAGGGGGTTTAAGATTTGCAAAGTGTTTTCCCTGAAAACCATTCTTGAGTTTACAAATGAGCAAATAGTCTCAGAGAAATGACTTGCTTATGGTCCCATAGATAATAAATACAGGCCAATGGTTAAATCTAGGTCTTCTAACTCCAGACCATTATTCTTTCCATTATATCATGTCAAAGAGCCCCTTCCCTTTGACAATAAGTCACAAAGCTATGCATTTGCTATTCCACTGGACTAAAGCCAACAGTTGATAGAAAAGATGTTGCCTTTTACTCTTGGAGGAGGGGCAATGAGAAACTCCAAGAGTTTATCACATTGGATCATATTCTGATATTATAGGCTTCTGTAGCACAAGCTCAGGAGCCATTCTCTAACCTTCCACTGGCACTAGCAATGGAACTCAGCTGCCATGTTTCTCATTGAGATTCTAGGGGTAGCTTTGAGAGATTGAAGCTGTCTTTTTAACATGATTATGAGTTGATATCAATAAGTTAGCCCTGGGGGCAGCTAAGTGACTCAGTGGATTGAGAACTGGGCCAGGAGACGGGAGGGCTCAGGTTCAAATTTGGCCTCAGACACTTTCTGAGAGGGTCACTGAACCCCCACTGCCTAGCCCCTTACTGCTCTTTTGTCTTGGAATCGATATTCAGTATTGATTCTAAAATAGAAGGTAAGTGTTTGGGAGGGAGGGAATTAGCTAGATTTTTAGAAAGGAGTATTTACTAAGGTAGTATAATAAAAACAGTTCTTTTAAAAACATTCCCCTTGAAAGTCCGACACATTCTGTCAAAAATATGTGTAGTGCCTATGGGAAAGTAGGCACAAGGTAGATAGAACATGTGACAAAGGGGTAATTCATAGTTCCTGGACATCCTTTTAATTGGAATCTCTAAGATATTCCCATTAATTATGGTGTAGCTTCTTGGCTACAGAGATTAAGGATGCCTTTCTTAGGTAGCTAGGTGCCAGAGTGGATAGACTAATGGGCCTGGAATCCTGAAGAACCGAATTCACATCTGGCTTCAGATACTTCCTCTCTGTGTGACTCCAGTCAAGTTAATTACTCTCTTTCTGCCTCATTTTCCTCAGCTGTACATAATGACACCTACCTCCTATTGTGAAAATCCAACACAAAATATGTATCAAGTGCTTCTTTTCTTTTCTTCCTATCCTTAGTTTTCCATGAAGACTTCAAGCCACTGCTATCCATGGGAATGCTAATGAAAAATTTAAATTCTTTGATCCTCTAAACTTCAAAAAGGTCCTTTTACAAAAGTTAAAGAGTAGAGAGAAGACCAAGGCCAAGATTCAGGAAGGAGTCAAAACTTTTACTTTACCCAAATGATTCCTTCCCAGAAGTTTGACCAAAAGGCTTCCACCTAAAATAATCAAAAGTTTGTTTCCAAACTAGCTTGTTGGTTTTATTTTTGTTTTAAAAAAATTTAAGCCCTTACCTTCTGTTTTAGAATTGGTCCTAAGTATTGGTTTTAAGGCAGAAGAGCAGTAAGAGGCTAGGCAATGGGGGTTAAGTGATTTGCCCAGGGTCACACAGCTAAGAAGTGTCTGAGATCAAATTTGAACCCAGGACCTCCCATCTCTGGATGTGGCCCCTAACCTACTGAGCCAGCTAGCTGATCCTAGCTCATTGGTTTTGTATGACCAAGTCTCTCAACCAATCTGAGCAGATTTCCTATCATTCCTAATTGAAATATCCTCCATAGATTGATTGGTTCACAGAGGTGTCAGAGTTCTTGCTCATACCTCGTTCACACTTTTGATTGATTGATGCAGTGGGCATGTTCTTGCCTGATAGAACTGCCATGGCTAAGGGCTGGGATGAGATTGATCCTCTGATTCAATGCCCACCCCCCCCTACTTACATAATGAAGCTAGAAAGCATTGGCAATTATGCATCTTTTATTAAGAAAGCCATTTGCTTTTTGAATTTGACCTTTGTGAAATGGCTCTGAAAATTCATTATCTCCAAATATAGCTCTGCTAGTACCTTCATTTCATACTTTATTTTGCCCAAGAGTGTCACTTAAAGAGATGCCAAGAACAGATAAGTTGGAGCTTTTCATTGACATTTCTTTTAGTTATCTTTATTCAGTCAGTTTACTTCAACCCTGCAAGGTTAGCCTATAATATAAAACTATAAAGCATCCTTGTGACTGTCCATCATAAAATGGCAGCCAGGTGACAGAGCGAATGGAGAAAATGTTGGACTTGGAGTCATAAACATTGAGTTTGAGTCCAGTCTCATATGCTTACTAGCACCTCAGTTCCCTGACCTATAAAATGGCCATGATAATAGTACCTACCTCACAGGATTGTACTGAGATCAAATGAGATGACCAATGTAAAGTGTTTGCAAGTCTTAACCTCCTCCTCCTTCTCCTCCTCCTCATTATTATTATTATTATAAAATGAGCCATGCTCATGTCACACTTTATGTGGTAAATACTTATTATTGGTATTTTGAAAGCAATAATATATGCTTATAATATCTTTGAACCAGTCCACCTTGTCTCTTCCCTTTCATAAGCTGACATCTGAAAACCTGTCATCATTCTACTTTAAATTTGTAATTCCTTGACCTTTTCAGCCTTGAAGGAAATAAATTACAGGTATCCTTTCCACATGGTGACTTTCCCCATCACAGTTTGATAGAGTGAGAGTTGGCTTAAGAAATTAAATGGGAATTTTGGGATGGTTGTGCAGAAGCTACAGATGACACACAAAGGCCAGCAAATGACAGAAAAAGTTTAGAAACTCAGAAATGCATAAAATGTACTTATATAATACCAATATATTTTATCTTTTAATACCATAAGTATACCCAGTAAACACCCCACAAAGGAAAAATAAGAAATTCAGACTTCTTTCCTGGTATGAAGGGAAGGCCAAAAATTTTTACGTGGATTTTCCAGATTGGGAGGGGGAGGTGGTAGTTCCATGCCCCTAACGCCCATGATGTGCAAGGGGTACCTGTACTTTGACATGTGCCACCTTTATTTCAGATTTCAACTTTTTTTGTATTTTTTCACATTATAACTCAAGAATATAAAGACATTTCAACTCTATCCCACAGGAAATCAAAATTAGATAATTGGCTACCAGGCATAAGTATTTAAAGAACTATGGTCAAGAATTAAAAGGACCCTAACAATTAAGGTCCAGGAAGTCCTGGTTAAGAAAATAAATAGTTCAGGGGGCAGCTGGGTAGCTCAGTGGATTGAGAGCCAGACCTAGAGATAGGAGGTCCTAGGTTCAAATTTGGCCTCAGACACTTCCTATATGTGACCCTGGGCAAGTCACTTAATTCCCATTGCCTAGCCCTTACCACTCTTCCACCTTGGAACCAATACACAGTATTGATTCTAAGATGGAAGGTAAGGGTTAAAAAAATGAAAAATAGTTTAGAGGCAAAAGTGGTATTTTTATCTTGATTGTGAAGGCTTCAAAACTTTGTTGTTTAGTCCTGTCTTTGGAAACTTATTTGGGGTTTTCTTGGCAAAGATACTGGAATGTTTGCCATTTCCTTCTCCAGTTCATTTTACAGATGAAGAAATTGAGGTAAACAGGGTTAAGTGACTGCCCATGGTCATGGATCTAATAAGAGTCTCAGGCCAGATTTGAACTCAGAAAGATAAGTCTTCCTGGCACTCTATCCACTGAACCACATAGCTACCCAGCTTGAAAGTAGAAAACTGAACTAGGGAAGTGAGTACTTGATTACAAAAATGGAATCTGAGAAATAGATTTTTATTTATGGACCATGGCTTATAATGAAAGAATAATGGACTTTTTCTGGTCAGAGATTGCTAATCAAGGAGGGTAAAACTATATGTGTTTAGAGGTCTTCATTCCTGATCAAGAAGGCTTTGAACTGGACATGAAAGAGGGGGGAAAACTGCCCACATAAATCCATCAGACCAATTATTGCATAGTGGGATATAGGAAAGAAGATATAACTAGAGAAGATCTAACATTTAGTTGATTATTTCTAATAATAGAATAAAATACATGACTTCAAATGTCAGTATATAGAATGAGGGCAATATATGAATAAAACCCATGGTATACCAGTGATCTTAACATGAGGTAAATTCAGATTCACATATCTCAGAGACGTGGTGGGATATGACATATAACTGGAATGTATATTGGTTCTAAGGCAGAAGAGAAGACTGTTCAAAAAGAGCAGGCTAGATAAAGAGGGTAAGAGAATTATATCCTTTATCAACAAGATGTCTTCCTGTGAGGATAACCATGAACTAGTGGGGCAAGCATCATAGAAAGCATTTGTGTGATGATTGTCCACCACCATCCACTTCCTTTCATCCAAGGAAGTAAGAAAAGAGAAGACCAGTTCATTGTAGTGAAAACCATCAGAAAAGAAAGTTGATGATGCTGTTTTTTGGGAAAATACATCAAAAGCCTGTAGTGGAAGTAAGGTTAAAAAAAGTATTGGGTTGAAAAGTGATTGGTATACTTCAGCTATCCATATATCTCTTTTAGCTCTCTTAGAGTTAAAAGCAAATTAACTGCGGGTGGCTAGGTGGCTCAGTGGATCGAGGGTCAGGTCTAGAGGCAGGAGGCCCTGGGTTCAACTGTGACTTCAACTGTGTGACCCTGAGCATATCATTTAACCCCCATTGCCTCACCCTTACTGATCTTCCTTGGAACCAATACACAGTATTGATTCTAAAATAGAAGGTAAGGGTTAAAAAAAAGCAAAATGACTAATACATCTATGGCTTGCCTTAATGAACGTTTCATTCTTCAAACTGGGGGTACAAGTGATAAAAGGAATTGCTTTTCCAGACCTTATTCTGACCATTGTGGAGGAACTTATTGCCAAAATAGAAATGTTGGGAACTTTGGGAGGTAGTGAACACTCCATTTTAGAGTTTGCAATAGGGTTTTTGGGTTCAGAGCTGGGATTTCATTGTTGGGGGGCAAATTTGCAACTGCTCTGCAATTTGTAGTCTTAAGAGAGTTGCTAGGGCTCTGAGGGTTTAATTTTCTCATGATCTCACAGCCAGTATGTGGAATGTGAGCTCATGTCTGAGTCCAAGGTCAACTCTCTTTTATATCACACTGTCTTTCTTGGCCAACTTCTAAGTCACTTTCTGTTTTATGAATATCCTAGAATGCTGTGGGAATGTCCAGGAGGGCATTTCATATCTATTTCCTCCCCATCCCCTATACTACCACCTCAAGGAAGGGCAAATATAAAATTTCTGGTACAGGAAAATTGTCTAATACGTAGTCTAGACTTGGGTAGAGTGAATTTCCAAGTGTTCAGAGAAAGAATAGGTACAGTAGGATTTCTTGATCTAAAATTCTACCTGGGAAGTTGGTGTGAGAGGGCTGAAGTACTCTTAAAGAACAAAATGCTGAACGGCACAAACAATTTTGATGGGAAATGAAATGGGGGCCTAGAAAACAGGAAGAAAGATAAAAACTCATTTTGAATCAACTTCAAGTCATGGCAACCAAAAAGGCCAAATAAAATCTTCAGTAGAAGCAGAAGGGAAATTATGAAGTCTTCATGCCCTGCCCTAATCACACCATATCTGGAATGCTGTGTTTGATTCTTGATGTCCCATTTTAAGAAGGATATGTATAATCTTGATCCTGTTTAAACAAGGATCATGAGGAGACTTGAAATCTTTCTTTAGAATGGTGGATTCAAGGAATTGAGCATATTTAGACTGGAGAAGATCTCCTGGGGGAACATAATACCTGTGTTCAAACAGTTGAGGGACTGTCATATAACTGAAAAGATTAAATGTTTAATACTCTCTGGGCTCACTGTCCCAGAGCTAGGTTGCCTACATCGAAACATCAGAATTATAGGGGTACTCCTTGGGGTGAAGTACTCCATCCATAAACCTGGCAGCCCACTTTCCTGGTCTGAAACTCATAAGGCTGGTAGTTTCCATCTGAAACAAGAACAAATGCTAAGGCAGAGAACTGAGAAGACCATATTTCATGGGCCACATGTTGGCTTCAGGTGGGGAGCCCCCAAAGTGTCTCCCCTTTACATCATCGTCTTTCAACAAAATGCCACAAGACTGAAAGAAATGCTATAATCAAATTAATTTCTGTGAAATCAACTAAACCTACTTCCTTCATTTTATAGGGGGCCAGAAACACCCAGAGAATTGAAATGATTTGATGAAAGTCATGTGGGTCTCTAAGGAGGAGAGACAGGACTAGAACCTAGATTGCTAGATTACAAGTCTACCACTTTGTTCTTGGTCATGTTGCATCTTCTGTTTCTGCCTCTGAATTTGCAATCCTTTGCTGTGGTATCTGATCTCTAAGTATATAGGCTTTTTCTCACACTGGGAAATTCACTGTTTATCAGCCACCTGGCTGCCCCTCTTTTTACAAGGGCAGCTAGGTGACTCAGTGGATAGAGTCCCAGGTTGGGACTTGGGAAGACCTGGGTTCAAATCTAGCCTCAGACACTTCCTAGCTCTGCCTGGGTATATCATTGATTCCAGTTGCCTAGCCCTTGCCACTCTTTTGCCTTGATATGGATACTCAGTACTGATTCTAAGACAGAAGATTAGAGTTAAAACAACCTCCCCACCATGCCCCAATAAGTTTTGTCACCTTTCCATTTCTAGAAACACCCCTCTTCTCCTTTTAGTTGAACTCTCCCTGGCAAAAAAAGAAAAGTAGTTTATTAATAAAGTTCCCCATCTCTGTGCTCAGGGGAGAGAATTTTTAATGCTTCTAGACCAGTGATGAGCAAACTAGGGTGGGAGGGCCAGATGCGGGGAGGTGCCCCCCCCAAATGTTCTATCCAGCCATTCTTCATTGTTCCTAATTTGACGAATACAATGAGTAGGATACAATACAATGAAATTCCGAAAGAGTTGCCTTAGAAACAGACTGACAGATGAGCATTTCCTTTCCTTTGGCCCCTTCTTTAAAAAGTTTGCCCATCACTGGTCTAGACTAAATGACACATCATTTTAAACATCTATATTTTAGTGCAAAAATAATGTATATTTAATCCAGCATACTTGATAAATGGACTTTGTGTGATTCCACTTCATTTATAGGCCATCCATCGACCTGTCAATTTTAAAAACATTGGTCAATTTTCTCTAAAGGAAGTTCCCAGCATTATTCTCAATCTGCCCAGCTTCATCCAGTTAGCCAGCAGATGGAGGTATTGTCGCATGCAGGGAAACAGGAAAACATAGGAGGAGGACAGGCTCCATGGAAGATATGAAAAAAATCTGTGGTAAAATGATTAGTTCATAAAACAAGCTCTAGAAATTTCCATTCATGAACAAAAACTTTGGAGTTGCCTCGGGTTACAGTATCCCTGACACTTTTTTTTCCCCCGCTTCCATCTATTTTGCTCAGTAATACAGAAAGCTTCAGATGTGGCTTTACATGGCCTTATCTTGTCTGCTGCCTCTTTCTTCTGTTTATTCTCTTTTCATGGTCAAGGCTAATCATTTTTCCAGCTGCTCTGAATCCAGACGGCTAATGAACACCCACATCCTGATACTTGTTCATCAGTTGTTAAGGATCAAGTAATTACAGGTATTCTGCTGCATTTTTCAGGGAAAAAAATGGGGGTTTTTCTCTTCTAACCTTGTATTTATATACATTTGCCTATGTTAAATATATTTAAATACCTACTGGTAGTTGAAGCAAAATATGCCACCAAAGTTATCATTGGGCATTTATTCTTTAAAAATTACTGTAGGGGGCAGCTGGGTAGCTCAGTGGATTGAGAGCCAGGCCTAGAGACAGGAGGTCCTAGGTTCAAATCTGGCCTCAGACACTTCCCAGCTGTGTGACCCTGGGCAAGTCATTTGACCCCCTTGCCTACCCTTACCACTCTTCTGCCTTGGAGCCCCAAGACAGAAGGTAAGGGTTTAGAAAAAAAAATTACTGTATTCGTTAATCAGTTGGCAGAGCCCATGCAAATTCTATCCCCTACAAATGACGAAAATATTATCACAGACTCTATCCAGCCCCACTTTCCCCTTCTTACCTGGTGTGAAAATTTTGATGAGGAAAAAAAAATTTATGGCACTGTAAATGGCTCAGGAGGAAAAGTTCTATTGAAATGGAAGCCAATTACTATGAAAATTAATTCGATTACACCAAATGCACCTGGCTTTGCATTGGCACAATATGAGAAATTTACAGTTAAAATTCGCATACTGTTCCCCAAAATCCATTATAGTCCTGAAAGTAGCTGGTCTAAAAGACCACAAAGTATCTGCCCCCCTTCCTGGAAAGTCACATGGAAACTTTCTAATGCAGGAGAGAATGTTTTGAGTTTTTAAAAATCTCCCTTACAGAACGTTTCAGATCTTTCCAGTTCCCCCAAACTATTTTATGTCTAATCTACACTTTTCACAGCTGCAACTTTAGCAATTTCTATGGTTCTTATCTCAGTCAAAATGGGGGTGGGGGGAAAGCTAGTTGTTTTCTGCTGTGTCATGTAGGGGAAATAACTGTGGCTTTAGAGTCAGAGGATCTCTGTTAGAATCCTAGTTCTTACACTTATGAAATCCTCTGTTTAACTTAAAAAAATTCTTACCTCCTGTCTTAGAATTAATACTAAGTATTCCAAGGCAAAAAAGTGGGAAGGGCTAGGCAATGGGGAGTTAAGTGACTTGCTCAGGGTCACATAAGCTAGGAAGCATCTCAGATCAGGTTTGAATTCAGAACCTCCTGTCTCAAGGTCTGGTTCTCTGTCCACTGAGCTGCCCTCTTGTTTCACTTTTACAACCTTTTACAGCCCTTTACAACCTAGTCCCTTCCTCACATTTCAGTCTTCCAGTGGCACTGATCTCCTTGATGTTTTTTGGATAAGACACTTCATCCTTCGACTCTGGGCATCTTCATTGATTGTCCCCCATCTCTGGAATTCTCTCCCTCCTCATTCCTCCATCTCGTCAATTCATGGAAATCCTCAGTTAAAAATCTATCCTTCTACATGAAGCCTTTCCAGACCCATTTTAAAGTTAATACCTCCTCTTTGAGAATTGTCTCCAGCATTTTTCTTTAGATATCTTGTTTATTCATAGTTGTTTTCATGTTGTCGCCTGCATTAAACAGTGATTTCCTTTAGTGCAGTGATTCCCAAAGTGGGTGCCACCACCCCCTAGTGGGTGCTGCAGCGATCCAGGGGGTGGTGATGGCCACAGGTGCATTTATCTTTCCTATTAATTACTATTAAAATTTAAAATTAATTTTCAGGGGGCTAAGTAATATTTTTTCTGGAAAGGGGGTGGTAGGCCAAAAATGTTTGGGAACTACTGCTTTAGCACAAGGACTAGGTTTTGTTTGTTTTATTTTTGCCTTTTTATTTCCAGTGTTTATCACAGTATCTGGCACATAGTAGGCACTTAATACATTCTCTACTTACCCTATTAGCTGTGTGACCTTGAGCAAGTGAATTAACCCTCTCTAAGCTGCAATCTCTTCATCTGTAAACAACATTTGCGCTGTTTACCAGCCCTATATCTAGCTACTTTAGTACCTAAAGCAAGAATATGAAAATATACTATGTTTAATGACATTCTATGCTTAGGACTGTCGGTACATATTAAAAAGTTTTTATTAACACCTCGACTTTCCATGCATAGAGCAAATGCCTCACTCATTCTCTTCACCCTTGTTATAGGTATGCTAGCTCTAACAGGTTTCTTGGGAGTAAAAAGTTAAAAAAAATTTAAGGTTTTTAACATGGAGCATATTCTCTTTTATTTGAAGAATTTAAGTTTCCAGATTAATCTCCTAGTTGGTCTCAGTGCCTTCAATCACTCTCCTTTCCATTCCATCTTCCACACAATTGCCAAAGTTTGGTTTAACCATCTTACTTCCTTGCTCTTTTTTGTCTTTGGAATCAACATATCTTTTGGCATTTAAAGCCCATCATAATTTCACTCCAGACTTATTACACATTACTCCATGATTCAGCCCAGCCAGCCCACTTGCTGCCCCTCCCACACAATATTCCATCCCATTTCTGTGACTTCTTACTGGTGAGTCTTCCTGTCTGGAACATGTTCTCTTTTCATTTCCAGGTCTTAGAATCCCTAGCACACTTCAAAAGTTCAGCTCAAAGACTATCTAAGTGCATCTTTCCAGGATTTGAATAGAACAGATGACATCAGAGGATGATGTTTTGACTTGTTCATAAGTTGGATTTCAGTGAGGCAGAGTTTCAGGAAGTTAAGAGCTTCACTCTCTTTCTGGAGTTATCAAAGTCCATTGGCAAGGCTAAAACCAGGTTGACTGTTAATGGCCTGGGATGCAGTTGATTACCTTAGCATCTTTGATATCTGACCAAGCTCTAAGTGCTGCGTTATGATGAAAATTATTTTGAGAGACTGAGTTTTGGGTAAGAATATCAATTTATTAATTAGGCTAGCATAATAGCCAATAAAGTGATAGGTCAGAGGCCCTCTTTTTTTTCAAATATTTATTAATATTTATTTTTAACATGGTTACATGATTCATGCTCCTCCTTTCCCCTTCACCCCCCCCCCCCCGCACCCCCCCCCCCCG
>NC_058132.1:456630633-456679464 GCF_016433145.1 Gracilinanus agilis
GCAGTTGTTTTTCTTATATGTTTCCTCTCCTGCAGTCCTTCCTCTGAGTGTGGGTAGCGTCTTTACCATAAATCCCTCAGAATTGTCCTGGGTCATTGTATTGCTGCTGGTACAGAGGTCCATTACATTCAATTTTACCATAGTATATCAGTCTCTGTGTACAATGTTCTTCTGGCTCTGCTCCTTTTGCTCTGCATCTGTTCCTGGAGGTCCCTCCAGTTCGCCTGGAACTCCTCCAGTTTATTATTCCTTTTAGCACAATAGTATTCCATCACCCGCATATACCACAGTTTGTTCAGCCATTCCCCAATTGAAGGACATACCCTCCTTTTCCAATTTGTTGCCACCACAAAAAGCGCAGCTATAAATATTTTCGTACAAGTCTGTTTATCTATGATCTCTTTGGGGTACAATCCCAGCAATGGTATGGCTGGATCAAAGGGCAGGCATTCTTTTATAGCCCTTTGAGCATGATTCCAAATTGCCAGCCAGAATGGTTGGATCAGTTCACAGCTCCACCAGCAATGCATTAATGTCCCAATTTTGCCACATCCCCTCCAACATTCATTACTCTCCCCTTCTTTCATTTTAGCCACTCTGCTAGGTATGAGGTGATACCTCAGAGTTGTTTTGATTTGCATTTCTCTAATTATTAGAGATTTAGAACACTTTCTCATGTGTTTATTGATAGATTTGATTTCTTTTCCTGAAAATTGCCTATTCATGTCTCTTGCCCATTTATCAATTGGGGAATGGCTTGATTTTTTTATACAATTGCTTTAACTCCTTGTATATTTGAGTAATTAGACCCCTGTCAGAGTTTTTTGTTATAAAGATTTTTTCCCAATTTGTTGTTTCCCTTCTGATTTTGACTACATTGTTTAATATAATCAAAACCATTTAATTTACATTTTGTAATTGTCTCTAACCAGAGGCCCTCTTGAATGACCAAAGACCCTGGTGGTAAGGGTGGTAAGAGTGGTAAGGCTAGGCAATGGGGGTTAAGTGATTTGCCCAGGGTCACACAGCTAGGAAGTGTCTGAGGCAGATTTGAACCCAGGACCTCCCATCTCTTGTTTCTAAGACAGAAAAGTGGTAAGGACTAGGTAATGAGGGTTAAATGTCTTTAGGCAGATCTATAAATTGAGTTTTGGAAGTTCATTTATTCATCTCCCCCCCCCCCACCCTCCTTGAATAGCCCATGGCATCTCTAACTGGTAAATAGCTAATTAGGAGATGGTGCATCAAAATTTTACCTTTCCCCACATAGGTAAGAAGAAAACCATTGTCTCCTTCATCAATTAGCCACATTTTGTTAATTAAAAGAGAAACATTCCTCAGGATTCCCAAGAACAAAGAAAATGTAAGAATCTATAGACTTGATGGTGCCTGTGATTCAAAACCCTGGCACATCAATTTTCTCTAAGATATAGGAATTGATTAAATCTTTCTAATCCAGGGCCCTGATTCAGGAATTAGTCCAGTGTATGAAAAATAAATTCTCACAGCTCCACATTTCTTGCTTCCACTGCCTTCATGGCTGCTGGAACAAATTGTTCTCATCTGCTCATTTAACTAGGAAAAGACTCCACTTGCTTGGAAAAGACATCTCTCTAACTCTTTGGCAGGTTTAGACCCATCAGATACCCTTTATCTGATTTTAGCCAGCCTCCTGAGATGGTTTTACTGAAGTCTGGCCTCTGGGCATGCAATAGCTTTTTGGAGCCACCAGTGAGGGTTAAATGAAAGATGGACACTAAAGGTGAATGAGCAGCCCTGAAAAAGTCTCAGCGAATTCTTACACCAGAGGTCTTCCCTGCATATCTCCTCCTGGACAGTCTGGATGGAAGTTTTCCCTCCCACCTCTTAATGGATCAGCTACAGTTATCTGAGAAATTATATATTTTATAAATTATATCCTTGAAATTATAGTTACCTTTTATATATGCTGTATCTATTTGTATATTCTATTGCTTCCATGGGTAGAATATGAACTCTTTGAGTTTAGGGGCTATTTCATTTTTATATTGTATCACTGGTGATTGAAGACTTCATCTAGCTACTATGGTATAGAACAGTGTTGGTGAAGTATTGGCACTGGTGCCCAGCCAACACTTGGGGAGCCATTCCCCCTCTTCCCAGTGCCCAATGTTATCAAGAAATATAAGTAAATAATCTGATTAGGTCAAAGAAATGCAGTTTGGGTCAAAAGAAGGATAAATGGGGATATTAGGGTGATTGGAGGAAGAATGAAGGTAAGGGAAGGTATATAGGAGATAAGGGAAATAGGGTATGTAGGAGAGGGCAGCTCCAACAGGTTTATTCCCAGAGGCTTGAGACAGAGAAAACAGGGAGGAAACTAGAGCCAGTAAGAAACATTTAGTTTGACTGGAGGGTTTCTCTTATTAGTTTCAAAGTCTCTTGAGGGAGGGGTCGAGAGGGCCCCTCCCTGCCAGGCAAACTGATGGCTGGAGGAAGTCTCCGGAGGTACTTCCTGTCAAGATGGATGCCCCAGTTGTCTCAAGAAATAAAGGAAAATGATTCCTTCCTCTTGAACCCTTGTCTTAATTTTCTACACAATGACTCACCACAGGGTTTGAATAGGTAACAAGGGGATTTATTAATACCAGGGTCAGTCAGAAGGGCGGAGGGGTTCAGGGTTTTCTAACTGCTGCTAGGGAGAGGGTGAGGGTGGGGGATGGGTCGCCGAGAGGTTTAGACAGAGAGAGCCTGGCTCTCCCAGTCAGGAAGATTTGACTGCCTTTTAAATAAAGTCTTTATCAAACCTAGGGATAACTTATTTGGGGATACTCTAATTATCTAAAGAAACTAAAACCCACAATGTTCAATCACCAAGCCCTCCCTTCCAACCAGAAGCCAAAGGAAAATCAGGGAAGGGGAGGGATGGAGATGGGAGATCAGGGAGAGGTCCAGAGAAATGAGATAGGTCCAAATTTCCCAAACAAAATAAGCACAGGCCAAGGCCAAAGCAATTAGGCCAAAGCCGAAAGGCCAAAGCAAAAGCCTCCAGCCACAGCGAAAGCCAGAAGGCAAAAGCCCTGTCAGTTGGAACTTCACCTCTATTTATAGCTTTAAATTCTAACTGACTTTCTGAACATTTTAAGATGTTTAACTGACTTTTTGTGACCCTTAGAAATTTCAGAAGCAAAAAGTTTCTCTTAGCCACCTTGCACCAAGGACTTTTTTTTTGCTTCCTCACCCCTCTGTCCAGCTGCCTAAAGCAAGCACATCCTCCTCTTTCTCTGCTAATGCAGGGGGCTCACAGTTTGAATTTGCCTTCTGGGCACTCGAATTCAAAAACATTCACCAATGCTGGTATAGAGGAATGGGTCACAACATCTTAATTTGAACTGGAATCACAGCATTTTAATTTGGATCCCAGTCCTGTTGCTTCTTACCTGGGTGGCCTTTGGCAAGTCCCTTCACTTTTTTTTAAACCCTTATCTTCTGTCTTAGAATCAATACAATACTATGTATTGATTCTAAGACAGAAGAGCAATAAGGGCTAG
Source organism: Gracilinanus agilis (assembly GCF_016433145.1). Taxonomy (NCBI): domain Eukaryota; kingdom Metazoa; phylum Chordata; class Mammalia; order Didelphimorphia; family Didelphidae; genus Gracilinanus; species Gracilinanus agilis. The sequence continues at coordinate 456,634,164 of NC_058132.1, forward strand.
ACAATGAGGGTTAAGTGATTTGTCCAGGGTCACACAGCTAGAAAGTGTTTGTGGTCACATTTGAACCCAGAATCTCCCATTTCTGAGCCTGGCTCTCAATTCACTGAGCCACCTACCTGCCCCCTCCCCCCCACCCCCCCTTTTTAGACCTGAGTGTGCTTCTCTATGAAAAGGGGTTTGAATTAAATGCCATGGAAGTTCCTTGCCAGCCTGTGGTCTGCTACTTTAAACAAAGAACAGATATAATAATAGTCTGAGGGTTTGTTCAGAGGCTATTTAGATGCTGCCTCTCCTCTCTAAGTTTGTTAAGCATGAAAGGCTCAAGTACCAAACCTGTATCCTCTGGCTCCATGTAGCACATATGGTAAGGGGTAGTTGTACCATGAGAAAAAAAGAAGGAAATTTTAGGCATGATGTCATTTTTTGAAAAGAGAAGAGTTCGGTTTGAGAGCTGTGGTCAACCTCAGTGAAGTGAATGAGACTGCCCTAGTGTTGATGAGAGATGCCTACAAAGATAACTCTGGTAACTTCATATGTCTAAATACTCATTGATTTAACATGATTGATTTTTTTCCACCTTTACTTTGCAGTGTCTATTGTGAAGTCTATCCACTCGAATTGATTTCTGCTCCCTCCCTTAACACTCCACACCTCTTTCCTCTCTCACCCCTGGCAATGTCAGATTTTTCAACTTTTTCTGTCTTTTTGAAATAAAACGTGTTCTTTTCAAGGGAGTGGTGTCAGACAGTGATTTTGCAGGAAATTTAAGGCCCGGTAGGTGTGAACACTGCCTTGTCTTGAGTAGGCAATACCCTTGTACCCCAGTAAGCTTGAGAGCTCATCATTTTAGAATCACAAGAACTTAGAGCTGGAAAGGGCCTTAAAGGTTAGCTAGTCTATTGATTGATCTGTGGACCAAACTAGGTATATAACAAACAGAAGCAATGGGCTTTGTGGCTTAATAGGTGAAAAATGAAGACTCCAGTGACTGGGTAAAAATAAAGATTCATTATTTCATAAAATTTGCTGAGAGAACTGGACAGCAGTATGGCAGTTCATACTGCTCAACACCTCATCCCTCATATTAAGATAAGCTCCAAATGGATAACCAGTATATAAAAGGCCACATTACATACATGTTAGAGAAACAAGGAAGAAATTACCTTTCAGATCTATCTTTAGGGGAAGAGTTCATGACCAAATGAGTGATAAAGAGGATCACAGAAGATTAAATGATGATCTAAAATTAAAAATTATTTGGCACATGGGAGCAGTTAGGTGGCTCAGTGGAATAAAAGCCAGGCTTAGAGACAGGGAGTGCTAGGTTCAAATTTGACCCCTTACACTTCCTAGCTATGTGACCCTGGGCAAATCATTTAACACTCCCTAATCCCCCATTGCCTAGCCCTTACCATTCTTCTGCCTTGGAACCAAACCATAGTATTGATTCTAAGATGGAAAGTAAGGATCCTAAAAAAATTATTTGGCACAAACAAATGCACTAGGACTAAAAGAAAAGGTAATATGGGGAAAATATCTTTGTATCAAGCTTTTCTAGTAAAAAGAATAGGTCTTATGCCCAACATATCTAAGGAAATGATTCACATTTTTAAGAATGAGGGTCATTTTCTACTTGATAAATGGTCTTAAGTTATGAACAGGCTGCTCAAGAAAAGAAACCCAAACTGTATATAACAGTGATTCCCAAAGTGGGCGCTACCGCCCCCTGGTGGGTGCTGTAGTGATCCAGGATGGCGGTGATGGCCACAGGTGCATTTATTTTTCTTATTAATTGCTATTAAAATTTTAAAAAAATGGGGGGGCAGCTGGGTAGCTCAGTGGAGTGAGAGTCAGGCCTAGAGACAGGAGGTCCTAGGTTCAAACCCGGCCTCAGCCACTTCCCAGCTGTGTGACCCTGGGCAAGTCACTTGACCCCCATTGCCCACCCTTACCAATCTTCCACCTATGAGACAATACATCGAAGTACAAGGGTTTAAAAAAAAAGTGAGAAAAATAAAAATAAAATAAAAAAATGATTTCCAGGGGGCTAAGTAATATTTTTTCTGGAAAGGGGGCAGTAGGCCAAAAAAGTTTGGGAACCACTGGTATATAACCATTTGAAAAAAACGTGTTTGAAATCCCAAATAATTAGAGAAATGAAAGAAATCTTTCCCAATTTTTCTTAATGTTAGTGCCTATCTTCTGATATTATCTTCAATTTATCCTGTAAATCTCTTGTTTACATATAGTTGTTTGTTCTTTATGTCCCCATTAATTATATTGTGAATTTTATGAAATCAGGAATTTTTACTCTTCCCTTTCTTTGGTGCCCCCTCTAGCACTTATATCATAGTGCTCAGCACATAGTAAGGTGTCTAAGAAATACTTGTTTACTTGACCAGAATGCAAATTGAAGCAACTTTGAGGTTCTACCTTACTTCCATCAGATTGGCAAAGCTGACAAAAAAAAAAAAGGAAAAGGAAAATGACATATTGGAGGAACTGCAGGAAAATAGGGACAATGAGGAATTGCTGGTGCAATTGTGAATGGATGTAATTAACCGTTTTGGGGAATAATTTGAAAATGTGCTCAAAGAACTACTAAACAATCCATTGACTCAGCAATATCTCCACTAAGTCTATACACCTCCACCCCCAAAAGTGGTCAAAAAAAAGGGAAAGGGCTTTATATGTGGAAAAATATCTTTGTAGTGGCAAAGAACTAGAAATTAAGGGGTTACACAAAAACTGGGGAACAACTTAACACACAGTTGTACATGATTATAATATACTAATACAAATATGGTATAACTTCTGAACCAGTCTGGTCCTGTTGAAAAACACTTTAGAAATGAGTTAGGAAAGTGATGGAGGGAAAAGATCTCTTATGGTTTAAAATATTTATAAAAGCACAGTTTGTCATATCTAAAAATTGGAAATAAGGCAAATACTTATTATTTTGCTGTAAGAAATGTTTAAGGGACACTTTCAGAGAGACTGGGAAGACTTGAATGAACTGATACAGAATGCAGTGAATAGAACCAGATGAACAATTAAAATCAGTATTGTGAAAAGAAATTATTTTGAAAAATTTAAGGACTGATCAACTAAATTTAATCAACCTGGATTCCAGAGTGCTGATGAAAAACACTATCCACCTTGTGCCAGAGAGATAATGGATAGAATAAGAAAAATATTTCTGGATATATGTATCTTGGGAATTCGTTTTCTCTTGACTATGCTTATATGCTATAAGGGTTCCATCTCTTTTTCTTCCTACCATACTTTTAGGGGTGGAGATATAAAACAAGAAACTTATACATAGTATGAACCACTAGAGGTCACTACCACCTTAAGATGGCCTTGGCAAGTTTCTAAGAATTAGAGGACCAAAACACACACAAAATGAATTAGAGGGCAAAAGGGAAGTGAGGGATATTTTAATAGTATATTGCTCTTGGAAGATTCTAATCTAACCAAAATACCACCTTTTCCTCTGGTGAATCAAGCAGGACTGGCATCCAGAAAGATGAGTTTCAGAAACAGATTTAAAACGGGATTTTTCATTTGCACCTTCTGTGTCTTTGAAGTTACAGCTCTGTGACTGCCAGTTCTTAGGCAACTGGGGGGAAATTTCAATCAAGAGCTAAACAAACATTAGTGCACATGTTCCTTCTTGTTCTCTTTCCACTTTTCTCTTTCTTGTTCTCTATCTACCTTTCCTTAATGCATTGTCTACATTTCAATGTCATCCCTAGGATATCTGAATAACTTCTTTTGATCCAGTCTCCTCCTGGGGAAAATTTGGTTTTTAGCTAAAATGCAGTCTGCTACTTAGAGATTTAGCCGATTTTGAAAAAGTGGAATTCCCTCTCTCCATGTGAACTATGAACAAGTCTCACAGTGCTGCCTACAAAGGAGATGGGAGACTGAAAGGGCTGTTCTATCCAATTTAAAGCCTTTGCTCCTGGATCCCAATATACTTTGCTTTTACTTATTTGGGTAATGACAACTGCTTCTCTTAGGATTAATGGATTTTGTGCCTTTAGTTTAATGGTCTGACATAGATAGGACAGCTATTCTCTTCTAGCCCTCTTGGCGGGTGGGAATGGTCCTTTTTTTGAGGCCAAGGCTAAGATTCCTTAGTGGATCGCTGGATGGCATCTAATACCATTATTAACCAGGGAAGGAAGGCTGCTTCTGGGGGAGGGACTTCATTTTGATGTGACCTCTCAATAGTACTTAGGGAAAATATGGGAAGGAATTGGTCATACAAATTACTTTTTCATCACATTTTGAGTTGCTTAGGCTAATCACGTTGTGCAGATGTCCCTCAAAGCAAAGAGTTATCAAATAATGAGCTTCTCTGCAATGAAATTATTAGTCACTAAAAGAGTGACTGGGAAATTATGAGAAGGTTTATTTCTCCCCAAAATGGGAGTGATAGAGCAGAAATTAAATTTTTCTGTTTATGGGAGAGAGACAGTTTTACCAGTCTGCCCTTTCAAACAGCAGTCCTATGGAATATTACTTGTCAATCTAGCCAGGGGAGTTAGGTGGAACAGTGGATAGAGTGCCAGGCTTAAAGTCAGGAAGACTACTCTCTTCTGGAGTTCAAGTTCCACCTTGGACACTGGACAAGTGACTTAACCCTGTTTTCCTCAGCATACTCTTATGTAAAATGAGCTAAAGAAGGAAATGGCAAGCCATTTCCAGTACCTCTGCCAAGAAAAATCCTGAATGAACTAAAAACGACTGAAAAACAGCAAAATCCAACCATAACAGTGTAGTGGATAGAATGCCTGACTGGGAGTTAGAAAGACCTGAGTTCAAATCCTGCTTTAGAAGAATCTAAACTTATTAGCTGTTTACTTTGAACCTCTTAGCTTCCCTTTTCTCATCTATAAAATGGAGGTGTTGTATTAGATGGCCTCTGAGGTTCCTTCCATCTAAGATCCTATGATTCTTGGAAGACTTGGTTAAATCACATAGTATTTACTTGCCTTAGTTTCCCTGTCAGTCTATCAGTAACAATAGTAAAGAGTGCATATAGAGCTGTGCACAGTTTGGCTCCTTGCACTATTGCACAGCTTTGGGAAATAGTTGAGGCAAATGGAAGTTGATGGTATGGCAATTTCTCCTACATTATTTAGGGATGCAAGTGATTTGGAAGTCTGCTAATCCCTGACTAGTTTGGCATTGACAGAGATGGCAGGGAAAGAGCATTTGGTGAGCAACAGCAATACTGGTAGAGTCTAGTGTTGGTGTGGTGTTGGTATAGTGGTGGTGTGGCAGCTGTGCCCACTATGTTTGTTTTGGGGTTGTGGATGAGGTTGTTCAGAGATGCCTAAGTTGTTCTGAGTCGTTCCTTTTGTTGCTCCTGGGACATAGAATGTATAAATAAGGGTGGTAAGTAATTGTGGAGCTGTACATTCAAATCCTGTATGATATCAAAATCTATATATGGATCACATCAACTGAACTGGTCACCAGTTATTGGAGTAACACTGAGCATTTTTAACTCAGGCACCATTATACCTTCTGAAGGCATTAGTGAAGTAACACCTACATTAGATATTTTCTAGGAGGAAAAATCCTTGTGTTTGTTTATAAGATACTCGTCATATCAGTATTAAAAGATAAGTAAAGTATGAATGACAAATTAAGGCACATTTTAGAAATCTTGTAACTTGATCAAAAAGTCACGACAAATATGCATGCATATTGTGACTTTATCTCTGCTAGGTTCCATGGAGAGAAATACATGATGGAATCAAATGAAAATATTCTTGACTCTGTGTTTGGAGCTCATAAGTCCTCTCTCTGGAAGAGGATAGCATTTTTCATCATGAGTCCTTAGGAATTGTCTTGGATTATTGTATTCCTGAGAATAGCTAAGTCATTCATAGTTGATCATCATACAATATTACTTGTAATATTGTAAAATCTTGTAAATTTGTCTCACTTCTCTATGTATTTGAGAAATAAGGTCTTTTTAAATTTAAATTTTATTTTCATTATCTTGCAAAACATACTTCCATTTTGGTCATTATTGTAAGAGCACACTCATACATAACCAAAACCCTAAAATAAAACCATAAATACACTGATATGAGAGACTTTATGCTTTGATCTGCTTCCATCTGTCTCTAACAGTTCTTTCTATGGAGGTGGCTAGCATTCCCTATCATAAGTGTTTCAGGACTGTCTCAGAGTATTGCATTGCTGAAAGTAGACAACTTTTCCCAGTCAGTCATTCCATAATATTGCTATTATTGTGTACAGTGTTCTCCTGGTTCTGCTTATTTCTTTCTACATCAATTCCTATACATTTTTCCAGTTTTTTTCTGAAATTATCTTGCTTATAATTTCTTATAGCATAATAGTATTCCATCACCAACATGTACTACAATTTGTTCAGCCATTCCCCAACTGATCAACATCCCCTCAATTTCCAATTTTCTACCACTACAAAAAGAGCTTCTATAAATATTTTGTACAAGTTGGTCCTTTCACCCCTTTTATTATCTCTTTGGGATATCATATCGCAGTATCAAAAAGTAGGCACAGTTTGATAGCCCGTTGGGAATAGTTGCAAATTGACCTCCAGAATAGTTGGATCAGTTCACAACTCCACCAACAATGCATTAGTGTCCCAATTTTGTCACATCTTACTTCAGTGTTGTTTTAAATTTGCAGAGAAATGAGTTCTTTGTGAGAGAAATTTGCTATAATTTTTTTTCCTCCAGATTTCTGTTTTCCCTCTAATTTTGGCTCATTAGTTTTATTCATGCAAAAGCTTTTTAATTTTATGTAATCAAAATTTACTTCCCAGAATCTTCTCTATCTCATATTACCTCTTAGTATCTGATTGGGTTTTGCTTAATTCTCCTTTATGGCAGATGGAAAGGCCAGGTAATACTTAGGCTATGGCAGATAACATAGAGGGGCAAATGGCAAGGCCCCCAGCATCATGAAGGAGTGATGGCAAGGTTGAAGGTCTCTAACAAATGTAAAAGTAGGCTCAGGGTCAGAGTGGAATGGATTTCTTGGATAATTTCAGGAGTGGTGTGAATGGGTTAAGATCCAGCTGAGAATGGAAACCTAGTGCCCAGTGGGAAGTGGGCAATGATAGTTTTTGGATTGAGAAAGGAGAATATCTATGCCTCTTTTCTATAGCACCATATAGTCCCTTTTTTTATGTTAAAGTCCCTTTAACCTAAATGGGAAACAAACGTAAGACATGCACCAGTCAGTAAAGGGTATAAAAAATGCAACAAATTAGGGAGATTCTTATACCAACAAGTTGTAGGACTTCTGAAAACAAAAGAGCAACTTGGGCTGAAGTAGTTGGGAGAAGACTTTAGAGAAGGTTAGCTAGGTCTAATTTTGTAATATATGATATAGTTCTTATTTCTGTACTACATCAAAAGGCACTCTTTATTCCTGGAATCATGGTTGAGAACAAGGAAGAAATGGGGAGTTATTGGAACATAGATTTAGACCTGGGATGAACTTAATTTTTTTATTTTCATAAAAAAAAACCCCTAACCTTCTGTCTTAGAATCAATACTCTGTATTGGTTCCAAGGCAGAAGAATAGTAAGGACTAGGCAATAGGGGTTGAGTGACTTGCCCAGGGTCACACACCTAAGCAGTATCTGAGGCCAGATTTGATGGAATGGACTTTGGAGGACATAGAGTCCTCTCATACTATTTATTTATTTTCTATAAATCCATTTAATTAATAAATTAATTTAGAATTTTTTTTCACCGTGGTTACATGATTTGCATTCTTTCCTCCCCTTCTTCCTCCCCCCTCTTGTAGCCAATGGACAATTCAACTGGGTTTTACATGTATCATTGATCAAGACCCATTTCCATATTGTTAATATTTGTAATAGAGTGATCATTTAGAGTCTACATCACCAATCGTATTCCCGTCAAACCATATGATCAAGAAAATGTTTTTTCTTTTGTGTTTCTACTCCCACAGTTCTTTCTCTGGATGTGGGTTGTGTTCTTTCTCATAAGTCCCTCAGAAGTATTCTGTATCATTGCATTGTTGCTAGTAGAGAAGTCCATTACGTTCGATTGTGCTATAGTGTATCAACCTCTGTGTACAATGTTCTCTTGGTTCTGCTACTTTTGCTCTGCATCAGTTCCTTGAGGTCATTCCAGTTCATATGGGATTCCTACAGTTCCTTATTCCTTTTAGCACAATACTTTGTTCAGGTATTCCCCAATTGAAGGGCATCCCTTCGTTTTCCAATTTTTTGCCACCACAAAGAACATGGCTATAAATATTTTTGTACAAGTATTTTTCCTTATTATCTCTTTGGGGTACAAACCCAATGGTGGTGTGACTGGATCAAAGGCTAGGTAGTCATTTAAAGTCCTTTACGCATAGTTCCACAATGCCTTCCAGAATGGTTGGATCAATTTACAACTCCACTAGGAGTGCATTAGTGTCCCAATTTTGCCACATCCTCTGCAACATTTATTACTTTCCTATGCTGTCAGATTAGCCAGTCTGCTAGGCATGAGGCGGTACCTCAGAGTTGTTTTGATTTGCATTTCTCTAATCATAAGAGATTTAGAATACTTTTTTATATTCTTATTGATAGTTTTAATTTCTTTATCTGAAAACTACCTATTCATGTCCCTTGTCCACTTGTCAATTGGGGAATGGCTTGATTTTTTTGTACAATTGATTTAGGTCCTTATGTATTTGAGAAATTAGACCTTTTTCAGAGGTTTTGGTCATAAAGATTTTTTCCCAAATTTGTTGCTTCCCTTCTAATTTTGATTGCCTTGATTTTGTTTGTACAAAAACATTTCAATTTAATGTAATCAAAATTATTCATTGTATATTTTGTGATATTCTCTATTTCTAGCTTGGTCTTAAATTCTTTTCTTTCCCATAGATCTAACAGGTATACTATTCAATGTTCACCTAATTTACTTATAGTTTCCTTCTTTATATTTAAGTCATTTATCCATTCGGAATTTATCTTGGTATAGGGTGTAAGATGTTGATCTAGACCTAATCTCTCCCATACTATATTCCAGTTTTCCTAGAAGTTTTTGTCAAACAGTGGGTTCTTGTCCCAAAAGCTGGGATCTTTGGGTTTATCATACTCTATCTTGCTGAGGACATTTACCCCAAGTTTATTCCATTGATTCTCCCTTCTATCTCTTAGCCAGTACTATATTGTTTTGATGACCACTTTTTTATAGTACAGTTTAAGATCTGGTACTGCTAGGCCCCCATCCTTCACATTTTTTTCATTATTTCCCTTGATATTCTTGATTTTTTGTTCTTCCAAATGAATTTTGTTATAATTTTTTCTAATTCAGTAAAAAAAGTTTCTTGGTAGTTTGATAGGTATGGTACTGAATAAGTAAATTAATTTGGGTAGGTTTGTAATTTTTTATTATATTAGCTCATCCTACCTATAAGCATTTAATGTTTTCCAATTATTTAGACCTAATTTTAATTGTGTGGAAAGTGTTTTGTAGTTGGGTTCATATAATTCCTGTGTTTGTCTTGGCAAACAGATTCCTAAATGTTTTATATTGTCTAGGACAATTTTAAATGGAATTTTTCTTTCTAACTCTTGCTGCTGAGTTGGGTTGAAAATATATAGAAATGCTGATGATTTATGTGGGTTTATTTTGTATCCTGCAAATTTGCTAAAGTTGTTGATTATTTCTACTAGCTTTTTAGTCAATTCTCTAGGATTCTTTAAGTAGACCATCATATCATCGTCAAAGAGTGATAGTTTAATCTCCTCATTGCCTATTTTAGTACCTTCAATTTCTTTTTCTTCTCTAATTGCTACTGCTAGTATTTCTAGTACAATATTGAATAAAAGAGGTGATAATGGGCATTCTTGCTTCACTTACTGGGAAGGCTTCTAATTTATTCCCATTGCAGATGATGCTTTCTGATGGTTTTAAATATATTTGTTTATTATTTTTAGAAAAGGCCCCTCTATTCCTATACTTTCTAGTGTTTTCAGTAGGAATGAATGTTGTATTTTGTTAAAGGCTTTTTCTATATTTATTGAGATAATCATGTGATTTCTGCAGTTTGCTTATTGATATGGTCAATTATATGGATGGTTTTCCTAATATTAAACCATTCTTGTATTCCTGGTTGTTAATATTAAAAATGATAAAGGCTGGTATAAATATATATATATATATATTAGTATTTTAATTAAAGCCATGCTGATAGATAATTAGACCACGCGCTTGTAAACATTCAAAACTACCGCCTCCATTACTGTCTCCTGTTTCCTGTCTCGAGTCTGCTGGCCAAGAGTGAGCCCTCCTAACCCAGGAGATTATAAACTCTTCCCTGCGTCAAGACGTAGGCCTCCCCAAGCCCAAAAACCCAGAAACGGAAGCCAGTTGGACCATGTTGGATCACGGGAAATGTAGTTTTGATACATTTCCCATGTACATAGAAATATATACGCTTTTAGATGGCATTTCCCAAATTTCAGTTTTACATGGTATAAATCCCACCTGATCATAGTGAATAATTCTCATGATCACTTGCTTGAATCTTTTTGCTAGTATTCTATTTAAGATATTTGCATCTATGTTCATTAAGGAGATTAATCTGTAGTTTTCTTTCTCTGTTTTTGGTCTGCCTGGGTTGGGAATCAGTACCATATTTGTGTCATAAAAGGAATTTGGTAGAACTCCTTCTTTGCTTATTTTGTCAAATAGTTTATATAGCATTGGCATTAGTTGTTCTTTAAATGTTTGATATTATTCACTTGTGAATCCATCTGACCCTGGGGATTTGTTCTTAAGGAGTTCTTTGATGGTTTGTTTGATTTCTATGGGATTATTTAATTATTTTATTTCCTCTTCTGTTAATCTAGGCAGTTTATGTTTTTGTAAATATTCATCCATATCAACTAGATTGCCATATTTATTACCATACAATTGGGCAAAATAGTTCTTAATAATTACCTTAATTTCCTCTTCATTAGAGGTGAGGTCTCCCTTTTTAACTTTGATACTGTAAATTTGGTTTTCCTCTTTCCTTTTTAAAAATAGATTAACCAGTATTTTATCTATTTTATTTTTTCAAAGTACTAGTTCCTAGTCTTATTTATTAATTCAATAGTTCTTTTACTTTCAATTTCATTAATTTCTCCTTTAATTAATTTCCAATTTAGTTTTGATCTGGGGATTTTTAACTTGTTCTCTTTCTCATTTTTTAATTTGCATGCCCAATTCATTGACCTCTTCCCTCTCAGATATAAATTTTCCCCTGAGTATTACTTTGGCTTCATTCCATAGATTTTGATATGATGTTTCCTCATTGTCATTCTCTTCAATGAAATTATTAATTATTTCTATGATTTGTTCTCTAACCAACTGGTTTTGGAGAATCATATTATTTAATTTCCAATTAATTTTTGATTTGCCTCTCCATGTATCCTTACTAGTTATTATTTTTATTGCATTATGATCTGAAAAAGTTGCATTTATTATTTCTGCTTTTTTGCATTTGTTTGAAATGTTTTTATGCCCTAGTATATGATCAATCTTTGTGAATGTTCCATGTGCTACTGAAAAGAAGGTGTATTCTTTTTTGTCCCTATTTATTTTTCAACATATATCCATTAACTCTAATTTTTCTAAGATTTTATTCACATCTCTTACCTCTTTCTTAATTATTTTTTGGTTTGATTTATCTAGATTTGTTAGAGGAAGGTTCAGGTCTCCAACTAGTATAGTTTTACTATCTACTTCCTTCTTAAGCCCCAAAAGTTTGTCCTTTAGAAATTTGGATGCTATACCATTTGATGCATAAATGTTGAGTACTGCTATTTCCTCATTGTCTATATTGACTTTTATCAGGATGTAATTACTTTCCCTATCTCTTTTAATTAAATCTATTTTTACATTGGATTTGTCAGATATCATGATTGTGACTCCTGCCTTCTTTTTCTCAGTTAATGCCCAATAGATTTTGCTCCAGCCTCTTACCTTTACTTTGTGTGTGTCTGCCTGTCTCGTGTGTGTTTCTTTTAGACAACATATGGTAGATTTTGGTTTCTAAATCAGTCTGCTATTTGCTTCTGTTTTATGGGTGAATTCATCCCATTCACATTCGGAGTTATGATTGTCAGCTGTGTTTTTCCCATCAATTTGATTTCCTCTCCTAGCCTTGCCCTTTCTTCTTTCACTATTTCCTTCTACATCAGTGTTTTCTTTTTAATCAGCCCCCCCCATTCCCGACCCTCATTTTACTTCCTTTCCCACCCCTTTCCTTCTTATTTCCCTCTTATTTTTCTTTAAGATCTATTAAATTCCCTCCCACCCTCTCTTTTCCTCTTTTAGTACTCCCTGCTCCACCCCCCACCATGATTTTCCCCTCTCAACTTCCCTGTAGGGCAAAACAGAATTCTTTATCCTAATGGATCTAGATGCTCTTCCCTGTCAGAATTAATTCCACTGAGAGTAAGGTTCAAGTATTACTTTTTAGCACTCTCTCCCTCTCCTTCTTATAATAGTATTCTTCCCCTCCCATACTCCTCTTTATGTGGTATAATTTATCCTATTTTTCTTCTTCCAAGTTTCTCTTGATGCCATCTTCTATTCCACCCTTCTCTTTTTTTACATATCATCTTAAACCACTTAGTACCCCAACCTCTACCTATGAATAATTCTTCTATCTACTATGATAGTGAAAATAATTTTGAGAGTTACAAATGTAATTTTTCCATATAGGAATATAAACTTTACTGAAACTCTTAAAAATTTCCCCCCTCTTTCTTATTTATCTTTTCGTGTGTCTCCTAAATTTTGTATTTGGACATCAAATTTTCCCTTTAGTTCTAGTCTTTTCTTTACAAATACTTGGACATTGTCTATTTTGTTGAATGCCCGTACTTTCTCCTGGGAGTATGCAGTCAGTTTTGATGGGTAGGTGATCCTTGGTTGGAGACCCAATTCTCTTGCCTTTCTGAATATAATATTCCAAACCTTGCAATCCTTTAATGTGGAAGCTGTCAGATCCTGTGTAGTCCTGATTGGTGCTCCTTGATATCTGAATTATCTCTTCCCAGCTTCTTGCAATATTTTGCCCTTAGCTTGGAAGCTCTAAACTTTGGCAATTACATTCCTAGGGGGTGTCTTTTGAGGAGTTAATTTTAGAGGGTGATCTATGGATTCTTCAATGTCTATTTTGTCCTCTTGTTCAAGAATATCAGGACAATGTTTTCTTGGATTATTTCTTTTAATATGTCAAGGCTTCTTTTTTCCCCTAGATTTTCAGGTAGACCAGTGATTCTCAAATTGTCTCTCCTGGACCTGTTTTCCATGTCAGTTGTTTTTTCAATGAGATATTTCATGTTTCCATCTATCTTTTAATTCTTTTGATTTTGCTTTATTAATTATTGACATCTTGTGAGAACATTAGCTTCTACTTGTGCAATTCAATTCTAGTCTTTAAAAATTGGTTTTCAGCTATGATTTTTTGATTTTCCTTTTCAGTTTGGTCTAACCTGCTTTTCATGGCTTCTAGCAGGTCAATTCTGGTCTCCAATTTGCTTATTACTTCATATGAATTCTGTGTTTCTTTTTCCAAGTGCGAGATTCTATCTTTTAAGCTGTTATTTTCTTTTTTAATTACTTGCATTTCTATTTCCCACCTCTCTTCCCAAGTTTCTTCTATCTTTCTTACTTGGTTCTTGAAATCCATTTTGAGTTTCTCAAGAGCTTGTGACCAGTTTCCATTTTTTTGGGAAAGTTCATATGTGTTTGCTTTTTGTCTCTTTGCTATTGCCTTTGTACTCTGCTCCTTTTCTCCATAGAAGTCAACCAACGTCAGATGCTTTCTCTGTTGTATCTTGTTTTTTTGGTACTTGTGGATTGTAGTTCTTGGGTGTTGTGGCCATTGCTGTGTTAGTTTTATCTTTCCTTCTAAGCCAGAAGTCTGAGTGAGGAGGGCAAGCAGCTCTCGGTGTAGTAAGCTACAAAGCAGTTTTTGCCCTCAGGCTATTTTTCCAGTCTCATTATCTGCTGTGGGCAGCTGGTATCTGTACTATCTCTGCTCCTGCGCTCCAAGCTCCTCAGCTTCTGGTCCTTAGTCCCACTGCCAAGGCTTTGCACTGTTCTCAGGGGTATGACTATGGTGCCCTCAGCTAGCCCCCAAGAATTTAGAGTTTTCCCTAGTCCTTACTCTTACTCTGGTGTTGTAGGTGATGTGGGGGAGGGATGATCAGCTTGCACTTTGGTAGGTGTAATTTTACCCCCTTATAGCATGGAAATGCCCAAACCCTGTCTACCTCCAAGGCTGCACTCTGTGGCAGAGCCCCTTCTCTTGTCTGATTTTGATTTTTGTCCTTTTGAGATGCTTTGTTGTGATTGGTAGTAGGGAGAGTCATGAAAATCCTTCTACTCTGTGGCCATATTAGCCTGGAATTGTGAGTCCCCTCATTTTAGAAAGAGATCAAGTGAATTACCCAGTATAATAGTCAGTCAGTGTCTGAGGTGGGATTTGAACCCAGGTTTTCTTAACTCTGAGACAAATGTCCTATCCACTATATACAGTAAGCCATCTCTCACCTCAGTTCTGGAGAGTATGCTCTTCATCTACAGTAATTCTCTGACAGGCTTTTGGGTTTTCCTATCTTCTCTGCCAGACCCATTATAAAGAAAATAGTAATACTATTTTTGAGATAAACATGGTTTTTGAGGATACAATATGCACTCCATACTTCTTTTCCTCTTCTTTCTGACCCTCCACCTCCAAGTAACTACTGATATCATTGAGAATGAGACAAAAAGATGCCAAGCTGATGACCCTAATGAATAAACAATGTTCATAAGAATTTACTAGCATATGAACTTCAGGGGGTAAAATTTATAGTTCAGTACAAATATGTGAATCCATTAAAAACAACTTCTAAATGAGGATATAATGCTTCATGGTGATCCTAAAGACATAGACACATGAGCTCCCTGCAAAGAGGTTAGATTACATATCTTGTTTCTTACTAGACACAAGGCTGCCCAGGCCTTGCAGCTGAGGGAAAAAAGGTGAGAGGAGAGAAATGTAGCTGCTTGACCCTTTGCCCTTTGCAGAAGAGAAAGAAGAAGGTCTGTGACCCTGTAATTTCTTCACACTATTTCTGGGCTAATTATGTCATGTGTAATCACTTTCCTTCTTATTAGTGTCTCAATCTATTTTCCTACATTTCCTAGGCATCAGAGACAAAAATCACAACCTTTGGATGCCAAGATGTCAGATCTATGAGTCACTGGTTAAGTCTCTTTTTAAGAGAAATATCAGATTAAAATAAGGAGATCCAGCCCTGTTGGTGACAGAAAAGCACCTCCTTAATCCAGGCACAAAGCTTATTAATACCCCCTTTTCCTTTCTATTGCATATAGTTATGACTGGAGCTGAGTGTGGCTGTGTATTGATCATGAATTATTCCCTGCTCCATTCCAAATAACTAATGGTGGCAGGGTGCAACTTATAACCATCACATTGCTAATGTTAGCTAATAAGAGCAACACCAACTGACTTGCCTTTTGTCTTCTTTTCCTTCCTTTGTTTACCTTCTTCAGGCTGAAAAACTGATAATATCAGGAAGGAAAAGAAACAAGAGACTTGAACAACATAGTCCCCAAATGGAAAGATCAGTTCCTGAAAAATGGGTGCTTTTCCATTCATTCTGTCGTAATTTAGTGTCTTGACATTTTAATATTTTCTCCATATAATTTTAAGAAGTCTAATTTGCTCACTAACTAAATTTTTTGTTTTCTCTCAATCTACCTATCTGTCCATCCATTATCTATGTATCTGTCGGTCTATTCATTTGCTTGCCTATTTAATTTGTTTCTCTGCTTGTTGATGTATTTATTGATTTATTTTTTTATTTGTTCATTTTTAATAGGACCTATGTAGAGCACAGGCTGTCTGAGCTTCAGTTATCTTTCAGGGAAACCAAATGTTAGAATTAGGACTTTTAGGCCAGTTATCAATGGTGGAATTTCACAATCATTTGCCATGACTTGTTTAGCCATTCTCCAATTGATAAGCATCCTTTTAATTTCTAGTTCTTTGCCACTACTAAAAGATGTGTCATAAATATTTTAGAACATCAATAGAATCATTGAATGTCTAGCAAAGCAAGAGCAAGTAGCTGCCAAGTGAATTTAGCCATTTGATGCTCTTCATCATCTCTTTCAACTCTTACTGACAGAGATAAGGATGCTTTTAGGTATTGCTTAGCAGTTGACAGCATATGATTCCAAATGGAATACTTGCTAGGGTATTAGGGAAAGTGTAGTAGAGAGAGTGTCATGATTGGTGTAAGTGTTAAAATTAATGATTTGGCTAAATATATGAAAATTATAAATCTTTTATTTGTAAAAGAGGTAGAAAGAGTGAAAGTACAAAAAGGTAGAAAAGACATTAACCTATCTAACTAAATATTATTCCAGTGCTTGACTCAGCCAGGACTTGTTAACCTTCAATCAAAATTAAACTATCTCCAGAAGACAGGAAGGGAAAACCAGCTATCCACTCACCCAAGACAATGACTGGAGCTGAAGTTGACTCCAGAGGCTTACTTTCTTCTTTGAGCTGACCTTCTTCTTGAAGCTGACTTCCTTCTTGGAGTGACTCTTTTCTTGGAGTTCACTCTCTCCTTCTTGAACTGACTTGCTTCTTGGAGTTCACTCTTTCCTAGACTCTCTTCACTAGAGTCAACTTCACGAGTCAACTTCACCAGCCTCCTTCACCAGACTCTTTCACCAGACTCCCTGCTCAGGGATCTTCATGGCTTTTATGGTGGTTTCCTGTCCCTGCCCTTTTTCAAGGGGGCCAATCACGGTTTCCAAATTGTCTGAGTTGTCACCTTTGGATTCACACTTTTCTGAGTATGTGAACTCTTAAGTTTCTGGCTGTTTGAGTTTTGGGGAAAAAAGTATCTTGCTTGTTTCTCACCTAGCATCAAGTAAGGTGTGAACTCACCTAGTTCAAGCTTGTGTTGATTCAATCAAAAAGTAGGCAAAGGAGAGCTAATCTTATCTTCACAATATAGTGAGGTACTAAGTAGAGGTACTTAAGTTATTGTCAAAGTTTTAACTCCAACTAGGCAAAGAGAACAAAGGATTCCCTTTTCACAAGTGTGAACTCAAAGAGAACCAAGAATTCCTTTTTACATTGGGGAAATTTGAATTGTCTTCTGGGACTGTATAATTATTGGATTTTAAAGCCCTCTGCAGTTGGAAGCCCTCGTAGAAAATCAGTTTTTGGTTTTCTAAATTCAGACCCATTGATTTAGGCTGGTAACTGTCAGGAAGCAAGCAGGTAGATTTGTTAAGACAACTGACTTCATTTTCATTGGCAATTGAATCCAATTTCCATTTCAGTCTGGATTTTTTCAAATTCTTTTTTTTTGGTGCTTAAAAATGTTCATTTATTGATTGATTCTTTTTTTAAACATTTATTAATATTCATTTTTAACCTGTTTACATGCTTCATACCCCTACTTTCCCCTTCACCACCCGCTCTTCCCCCACCCATGGCCGACTCACATTTCCACTGGTTAAAATCTTTCCTTTCCCAGAGATCTGACAGGTATACTATTTTGTATTTAACTTATTTATAGTTTCCCTCTTTATATTCAAGTCATTCACCCATTCTGAATTTATCTTGGTGTAGGGTGTGAGATATTGATCTAAACCTAACCTCTCCCATATTGTTTTCCAAATTTCTCAGCAGTTTTTGTCAAATAGTGGATTCATGTCCCAAAAGTTGGGCTCTTTGGTCAAATTCTCTTTTAAGATATTTTTGCTTCATTTCATTTCCAAATATTTCTTTCCTCCCATTCCTTGAAAGCCATTCCTTGTAATCAAGAAGAAAGAGAGATGTAGACAGAGACAAAGATAGCAGACCAGAGAGAGGGAAAGGAAGAGTTGAGTAGCTAGTTAACAAACTGAGTTTAACAATAAATGCCACTTTCTGTTGAGTATTGTTTTTTCAACTGTTTTGAATTGGAGCAAATTAAAACTTTCTTCCTTTCCTTTCCTTTCCTTTCCTTTCCTTTCCTTTCCTTTCCTTTCCTTTCCTTTCCTTTCCTTTCCTTTCCTTTCCTTTCCTTTTCTTTTCTTTTCTTTTCTTTTCTTTTTTTTCTTTTCTTTTCTTTTCTTTTCTTTCTCTTTCATACATGTTATACCCCTGATTGAAAGGCAATTTGAAATGGTGGAATGAGTGTTGGCTTTGGAGTCAGAAGACGTGGGTTCAAATTCTCTCTTTGGTGATTATTACTTATGTGACCTGATTTGTTCAGTCTCATTTTTCTGACATGAGTGAGATGGACTGGCATACTAGGCTTTCCAGTTTCAAATCTATAATCCATGAAAGCATTAATTGGCAGTAAAACTTCTGTACCCATTAAACTGGTCATCCTTCCCTTCCCCCACTGCTGGATGATGACTTGAGAAAGAACATTCCCTTTGAGTGATTCTGAATTGCTATGGCAGGGTCTCCGGGATAACAGCTGGTATTCTGAGAAATTGAATTTTCCAGTGCCAGGTAAGGTTGATGAGGTATTAGCTCCTGAATGGAATATATCATACGAGATTTGACAAGCTTGAATTAATGCCTAATGTCCCCGAAAGGGGAGGGAAACAGTTGGAGAGTAATCACCAAGTGTTTCCAAAGAGGCCGGGCAGACAACATGAAGATAGATAAATATGAAAATGGCACCATATTAGTGGGTCATAAGTGGACTGACACCAGCTTGTTATTGCTTCGGGGTAAATGAGAGTTTTTGGAAATGTGTGAGCACAGCAGGCAAATATCAAAGTATTTGAATCTCTCTCTTTCTCTCGTTACTGCAGACCAATGTGTATGTAGTACTTGATGATGTGAGAACACTATTTTCTAAGTCATTTTGTTTTAAAAGGTCACCTGCTCAACTCCTCATTTCTACCCTGGGGAATGTGTATCTCCTAAGTGCAGAAGGAGAAGAGCTATTTCTACTCTGCTCTGATAGTTTCTCCTGGGTAACTCAAAGCTTAGCCTTGAATGAGGGTCAAGCTCTCTTAACATCATTGAGGATTTATTGGACACCCACTATGTTCCAAGCTTAGACCGAAGAGATGATCAAGCTCTCTTTAACAACAATGGGGATTTACTGGGCACCTACTATGTTCCAACTTCACCCTGAGTGAGGGTCAAGATTTCTTAACAACAATGTGGATTTACTGAGTACCCACCAAATTTCAAGGTTAGCCTTAAGAGAGGATCAAGCTCTCTTAAAAATAATGAGGATTTATTGGGCACCTACTGTATTCCACTGTTAGACACTGGTGATATGAAAACAAAAATGAATAGTCCTTGCCCTCAAGAAGCTTACATTCTATTAGGGGAAATAAGACACATACCCACACTACAAAGTATATACAAGTTAAGCTAGGTGGCACCATAGTTCACAGAGACTGGAGTCAAGAAGACCTGAGTTCAAATTTGACCTCAAGACACTTCCTACTTGTATGAACCTGGACAAGTCACTCCCCCTCTGTTTGCCTCAGTTTTCTCATCTGTAAAATGAGGATTAATAATAGCATGTACCTTGTGAGTCGTTGTTCAAATCAAATAAAATAATAATTGTAGAGCACTTAGCATCATGCCTGGTGCATAGTAAGTGCTGTAGAAAGTCTAGCTATTGCTCTTACTGTTTGGTGGGGACAAGCACCAGCAGCTTGGAGGACAGAGAGTGTCATTTGAGCAGAGCTTTGAGGGAAACTAGTGATTCTTAGAGGTGTAGGTGGGGAGGGAGCACAGGATGGGTATGGGAGAGAAATAGGCAAGCATCAGCGTTGGGAGAAAGAGCCAAGAGGCCAGTTTCTCTGCATCGTAGAGTGCATAAAGAAGCCTATTGGGTGATGAGTCTGGAAAGATAGGCTGGTACCTAGATTATGAAGGGTTCTAAAGGCCAAACTGAGGAGGCTGCATTTTGTCTTAGTGCCAAGATGCTAGAACAATTCTAGGAGAATGACAGCATGATGAGACATGTGCATCACTGTGGCAGCTGCATGGAGGATCCAGTGTGGAGAGGGCAGAAAGCCAGAAGCAGGGAGATGTGGCAATAGTCCAATTCAGAGAGCACGAGGACCTGGACCAGGATGTGTGGTAGTAGGAGCAAAGAGAATGGGAGAGAATTGAGAGATGTTGGCAGTCTAAAATCAGGTCAAATAAAAATTTTTTCCCCCATAATGATTACTATCATCCCTTTCCCCAGAGCCCACACATCCTTCCTGGAGGTGGGAGGTAGAGGGTTTCTTTTTGGGGGGGGGCGGGAAGGAAGAGGCACCTCTACTGACCCCTAAGTTATGAGAACTGCTAGGCAGGATAGGTTTCTACATCTGGCTGGTCATTAGCCTATGTGTGAAGGCTCCAGTTCCAATGTTTTTACTTTTGCTTTTACTCAGATTGGGTCCCCAGAGGCTGCCGCTCTCCCTTCTTCTGGGGAACTGCTTCATACATGCACCTTGTTTCACAGGATAGATCCATTCCCAATAAGCTGTCTAGAAATCAAATTTCTCCAAATAGAATCTCCTTTTAATTGTACCAAGGATATACATATAAAATATATACACATATGTGTGAGTATATATATATACATATATATATGTATATACCTTTGTGTATATATAGTTTTAAAAAATATAAATGTATACATATGTATTCTGTGCCATATATTCACGTGAATATATTAGATGTATATAAACAAACACATACACATAAATAATATGCAAAAATAAACAAAAGCATATTTCCTTCCCTATAAATATGTGTAATATAATATATTATTATTTTATAATATTAACATATTATAGAATTACCCTATATTATTTATATCCTATATTTAATATATTTATATATTCTATAAGTATATATTAATATGTAACATTATAATTATATTATGTATTATTATATAATTATAAATATAGCATTATAAATATAACATGCAAATATATAATTTATATTTAAATTAATTAATGTAATAAAATAACTACAAATAAAATAAACAATAAATAAAATAAGAATAAAACAATAAAACAAATTAAATATAATTTATATGTTTATATTTATATTATTTATAGTTTTTAGATTTATAAATATTCATACAAATTATAGATAAATATTATACGAATTATTTATAATATTCACATATTATATAATATATAATGTTATAAATACATTATATAATCTATAACTATAAAACTATAAACATATAATTATAAGATTATAATGAAAATATTATATGATATATATTAATAGAGAAGGACATATGCATTTATTTAGCTCTTACTAAGTGTCAGGCTACTGTAAAGTACTAAGTACTTTACAAATATTATCTTGTTTGATCCTCCTTACAATCCTGGGAGTGGGTACTATTATTATCTCCACTTTACAAATGGAGAAACGGAGACAAATAGATGTTAAATGACTTGCCAGGGTCATCTGAGGCCAGATTTAAATTCAGGTTTTCCTGATTCTAGGATCAGAATGCTATCCACTGTGCCACCAGCTGCCTGATATGTTTGTGTTCATGTGTATGTGCATCCACATTTATATACACACACGTAAAATACACATATATCATGAATACAAATATACATGCATATCCATATACATAGATGTATACCCACAAATATAACCCGCATACAAACATAGAGGGAAGAGGAAAAGGAGAATAAGCATTTATTATATGCCTGCTCTGTGCCAGACACTGGTAAGCGCTTTGTAAATATCTCATCTGAGTGACAGACAAACAGACAAAGTCAGAGACAAATTCTGTTCTAATGGACAGAGGGGCGGCTTTAGAGTCAGAAAACTTCAGGTTCAAGCCTTCTATGATATAGACTGACTGTGGCCATAGGAAAGTAGTTTCGTGTCTTCGTTCCCCAGATAACTCTCCAACACCACGTGTTATGGCTGAGTTGCTGATCTGAATTGGTAGAAGAAGTTTCCACACCAGGATTTCCCCATACTTAGGAAAACACATATTTGGACCACTTCCAAAAGACAAATAAGAGTAATTTTATTGTTGATCTCACCAAGAAGGCTTATTTTTTTTAAACCCTTACTTTCTGTCTTAGTATCAATTCTAAAAAGGTGAGTAGCAAAAGGCTAGGTAATTGGGGTTAAGTGATTCGTTCTGGGTCCCACATCTAGGAAGTATCTGAAGTCAAATTTGAACCCAGATCCTCCCAAAACCAGGTCTGGCACTCTATCCACTTAGTGAAGCACCTAGTTCCATCTGCTGGTTTACTTTTTAGGACACTCTGTAGTGAATCATTTGGAAGAGCAAACAATTCTTTTTTTTTTCCCCCAATAATTCTTTTTAAAGCCAATAATCTATACCAGGTGTTATTTCTTGTGTAAACTGTGTATTCTGTAGTGTTGTGATAGAGGGTGTGTGCTGGTAGAATAAGGGATGAGAAGACCAAGGATAGTGAATAGTTCTTAGATTCCACTCACTCCTGGGATTAAAGACAAAGAGACTTTTATAACGATGACCCTGGGGTTTTAGAGCCCTCCTGAAAATCACATCTGTCAACCCTGGCAGACAGCTAGAGGGCTCAGATTTTAATACAGAGTCTGAACTTCATGTCAGCCTCTCTCCAATTTTCTAGCTTAATGAAACATCTAAGGAGCCTAGGAAACCTTCAGTGGGGTTCCACAAACCTCTGGGGAAAGATGTGTTTCTGAGAGCTCTTCCAGGCTATCCTTAGGGCCATTAGAGGGGAAAAAAGCATCCCTCATGTATGTCTACAGCTAGAACTGATTTTTAGGACCATTCCTCTGTTTTGTGGCTTCTTATGGTGAAAAACATTATGGAAAGACTAGATGAAGTGTTTCCCCCCAGAAGAAAAAGGTTCTGAGAAACCTCTGGCCCATCATTCACCAAGGTCATCTTGCCATTTCCTCTGCTATTCTCTGTTTTCTACCACTTGCTCTCTGTACAATAATAAAATCAGTAGTACTATTGCTTTTGTTTTTGATTTTTAAATTAATAATTTATTAAGCAAGTATACAATTATTATCTTATTTTATCCTCACAACAACACTGGACCATAGCTACTATTATTATTCCCCTTTTATAGATAAAAAAAAACCTGATACAGTACTATTGCTTTTGTATTTCATATCTCCAATTTAACTTGTACATATATATGCATATATATGTGTATACATATATATCTTAAAAAAACTTTTATTTTCTATCTTAGAATCAATATTATGTGTTGATTTCAAGGACTTGCCCAGGGTCATATAGCTAGGAAGTGCTGAGGACAGATTTGAACCCAGGTCTTCCCATCTCTAAGCCTGACTCTCAATGCCCTGAGCCACCTATCTGCCCCCTTTTGTGTATAGATCTTGTTCGTACATAATTGTTTTGCATGATATCTCCCCAATTAGATTATTAGCTCCTTGACAACAGAAGCCATTTTTTCATTTTTGTCCCCAACATTTTGAACAGTGCTGGCAAATAGTGTTCACGAAATACTTAAAATGAACAGAACCAAGAGAACATTATATAGAGCAACAGAAATATTGTTTGAAGAATGTGTCTACCTCCACAGAAAAAAGTGATAAATAGAATTAAGCAAGACATAGTTTTATAAATACATATGTCTTTTTGTCAAATGATGCCTTCTTTAATGGGGAGAGAAGAGGGAAGGAGGGAATTATCTGGAAATTTTAATGTAACAAACAAATAAGTAAATAAAAATAAATACTCATTGACTTGTCTTGGGTTGGGTTGAAAGGCTGTGTCAGTTTCTTGACTTATGAATCAACCCTCTGTCCCTGTGACTCTTTTTTTCTGGCCATTACTCCTTTTTCTGTGTGTCTTCCCCATTAGAGTAAATGCTTCTTGAGGACAGGCAAAGTAATGGCATATTATTGTGCTGTAAGAAATGCTAAAGGAACAGTGTCAGAGAAACCTGGAAAGACTTTGTGTGTATGAACTAATGCAGAGCAAAGTGAGCAGAATCAGAGCAATTTCAATTTCAATCAGACATGATTGAAAGAAAGACCAAAGAACTCTAATGACTAATTCTAGAGGGCCAATTGTAGAGATGTGATGGACCAACATTGCAGAAGGTTGATGGCAGAGATCTGATGGACCAATATTGCAGAGGGCTGATGACAGAGAGCTAATGGCAGAGAAGCAATGGACCAATCTTGGAGAACATTTTTGGACAAGGCTAATATGGAAATGTATCTTGTTTGATAACACATATTTGTCATAAGGGTTTTGATCTTGTTATTGTTTTTTTCAGTGAGGATGAGAGCAGAGAATTGGAAAGATGAGAAAATAGTTTTTTGTTAATTAAAAAAATTAAATGTCAAAATAACAATTTAGTAATAATAAAAACAAAAGAGAGACACAAAAGAAGGGAAGCTAATTGTGCTTTCAATAATAGTGCTTTTAAAATAATGCTGCTTCCAGCTTAGATTTTTTTTCCTTTGTGTACTTGATCTAGTCCACTTTTTTCTATCTTAATCATTTTTTGTAACACTTCTACTTTCTCAAATACTACACTGGGGACTTAAGGGTTAGAGTTCAAATGTGCTGGTTCTACCATCATTGATAAAAAAAATAATTTGTATAATAATGTTTGTAGATCTGTCTATTCTTTGTTTGTTTGCTGTCTTCCAGTTTCATTTACAAATGCTTTTTGGATTATTAGGATTAATTAGTTCTCATGCCAAGTTTTCTACAGACTCATTTTCTGCTCCACTGTTTTTTGAGGCAATATTGCTTATAATCTTCTACCACCCTCCTCTGTATGGTTTTGAAAATGAATTTAATCCAGTTTTGCGTTGACTGATGTCTTCCTGCTTGGCAAAAAAATTCAATGTTTGGTAGCTGTGTCAATTTCTGGACTCTTTGGCATCATCACTGAGATTTCTTTATATTCATTAAACTTTTGCCAGAAATGGCTATAGTTTGTGTTGAAGTCTTTTTTCATCTATTTCCAATTTTTATTATATAAGATGTTTGTGTTGCCTTTGTAGGTTATATGTATATCTACATGGGTTTGTCACTGGGGAATGCGACTCTAGGGAAACTTTGATGAATGTCTTAGAAATCTTTCCTACTCCTTTTCATGGGAGATTTTGTTTCTTGTTAGGAAGAGAAGAGATTGGAGCTAGCCATTCCATTCTTGTCAGGGAGGGAATATTGGATTTTTTCTATATCATCTATTTATATATATATATGTCTTTGTCTCTCTCCTGAACATTGATAATCCTAGGTGAAGTGATGGCTTTCTTAGGTTAGGGCTGTTTTCCTGCATCACTATCTCTTAGAAAAGAAGGGTAGCATCATATAACTAAAAACTTGACCTCTTTCAAATACCAGTTACACAGAAGACATCACAAAAAATGAAGAGTAATTAAATCCATTTATCCAAGCAGATAGTGAATAGAAATCAGAGAAATTAAACAGGCTAGGATATAACACACAACAAGTAAAGTGATTAGGTTCTTCTAATGTTAAGTAAGGTATCTCATCTCAGAAAGGGAGAGGCTTTTATTTTATCCAAAGGGAAATTCTCCAAAGTCTCTAGGGAGACAATGTGGAAATCAAAAACATGCCATCTTTTTTCTACATATCTGTCTTCCCTAAGCCTTCCTCTCTAGGTTTCTTGCCAAAGAGTTTTTGGAACCATGTGTGTCCTTTCTCTTTTGCCAAGCTCCTGAGATGACACCACCCTTCACATTGGTATGAAGTATCTATTCCTCATCTTCTCCATTAATAAAGAGCCATATGCAAATGATCTAGGCTCAAACACTGAATTACATTATCAATTGTTTATATGACTAGATTAGATTGGAACTATTATTATTGAACCACTTCTCTTCTAATCTTTATTGATTCACCTGAAAAAAAGATTTTTTTGTCCTAACCAGCAAAGTGAATAGTAAAACCATAGTGGAAAAGACACTCATATTAATAGTCAGTTGTTCACTATCTGTTATGTAGGTTAATTTTTTTCTGATTTTCTTAAGTCCTCATCATGTGCAACATTTCCCAATTTGTTTCTGAAGTAAGCATTTATAACATAGAGATGATCTTTGGTCTTTTTAATTTTTGAACCCTGAACAATATTTTCCAACATATATTTTGCCACCTTACCCATGCCCAACTTTGGACATTGGAGTCAATATAAATGATGCCTTGATGTCAATATATCTAATGCATATGTTGACTTAGTTTTGAAGATCTTATTGATTCTTTAAGCTCCACCTCTTCATTCTCTCCAAGAGATGTTGGCTCATAAGCTACAATTATTTTCATGGTGGTTTTTGTTTATGTCCATCATCAGGACTTTGAGATGACTAAGTTTCCTGTGAAGTGAAATTTTTTGTTGCCTTTGTGTACTCAATGAAACCAACCTTAGCAACTCCTTTATTTGTTGCTCTAAGGAGAATCTTTCAGCCATATTTTTTATCTACGATTTCCTTTTGTTTTCTCATCATAATGAGATTGTCAATATTATTATGGTTGAGTTCTCAGTTAGTAGGTCAGCTTGCTGGTCATTAAAGAGGTATCTCACTTTAGATGTCCATAGTTAAATGAATGCTTGTACATTATTAAAAAACGGTGTAGTCTTTAACATCCTTTGTCTCTTTCCCTTTCACACTCACCATCACTACAGAAGCAGAAGAAGTCCAGATAGGTTTGAGGGTCATTTGGCGCTTTTCTGTTTCATGGGTGGTAAAAGCTTAGAAGTTCATCAAGTAAAGGCCAACTGCCAGTGATGAGCCTCTCCATACTTACTTTCAGAAATAGACATTAGTTGGGGCAGAATTTTTGTAGAGGTTGCAAATGAGACCAGAACCAATGCTTATGCAACAGTAATGTACAAAAGAAAATATTGTCAGTTGGTCTCAACAGAGTGCATATAAATAATTTCTGTCCATTTATAGCCTTAGTTTCTTTTTATATTATAATTCTTTGTTGTTATTGTTCAGTTGCATCTGACTTATTGTGACTCCATTTGGGATTTTCTTTGCAAATATTCTGGTGTAGTTTTCCATTTCCTTCTCCAGCACATTTGATAGATAAGGAAACTGAGGCAAACAGGGTTAAAGGACTTGCCAAGGGTAACACAGTTAGTGTCTGAAGCCAAATTTGAGTTCACAAAGGTGAGTCTTCTGGACTCCCTCTCTAGCACTCTATTCACTGCACCATAATTCCTTTTTACTATTGTCAGTTATAGATCATTATATTAAATAGGGAAGATTTAAATTATATTATATTTTATTATTATATTATACATTTAATATAATATATTAATATCTAATACAGCATATTAATATATTAATATAATACATCAATAACAATACATTTATTAATATACTTATTAATATATTCATATAATATATACATCATTATATATTATATATATAATTATATGTAATATAATATATTAATATATTTATTAATATAAATAAATAATATAGATATTAATAATAATATATTTAATATAACATAATATATTTAACATAATATAATATATTGTAATATATTATATTAAATAGGGAAGAGAAAATCAAGTAGAATTTATTATGCATCTATTGTGTTCCAGACATTAAATGGAATGCTGGAAATAAAAAAAGTGAAACATTCCTTGTACTTGTCTATGAAGAGCTTACATTCTATTGTGAGGGTTAACATATATTTGTATCTTTATCTATATAACTATATATAAAAAACCCCACCACACGAAGTAGATACAAGATAATTTTTGGAGGGATAGACATTAGAAGTCAGAGGGATAAGAAAAAGCCTCAAGCAGAAGATAGCATTTGATCTGAGTCTTGAAGGAAATAGAGATTCCAAAAGGTAAAAGTAAAGAGGGAGAGCATTCCAGTCACAGAGGACAACTAAAGATTGGGAAAAAGGAAGAGGTGTGAGGTATGTACAGAAAAGCAAATAGACCAGTATGGCTGGACCATAGAGAACATTGAAGAGAGTAATGTTTAAGAAGATTGCAAAGGTAGGAAGAGGCCTGATTGTAACGAGCTTTAAATGCTGGATAGAGATATTTTGTCCCAGAGGTAATAGGGAGCTATTGGATTTTATTTTTTATTTTAAAAAAATTTTTATTTTGAATATTTTCCCATAGTTACATATTTCATGTTCTTTCCCTCTCCCCAAACTCTCCTAACCCCCCTTAGCCGAAGCACAATTCCACTGGGTTTTACATGTATCATTGATTAAGACCTAATTCCATATTATTGATAGTTGGACTAGAGTTATCGTTTAGTGTCTATATCCCCAATGATATCCCCAATCAGCCCATGTGTTCAGGCAGTTGTTTTTCTTCTGTGTTTCTCCTCCCACAGGTCTTCCTCTGAATGTGGCTAGTTTTCTTTCTTATGGGTCCCTCAGCCTTGCTCTTGATCCTTGCATTGCTGCTAGTAGAAAAGTCCGTTTTGTTCGATTGTACCACAGTGTATCAGTCTCTGTGTACAATGTTCTCCTGGATCTGTTCCTTTCACTCTGCATCAATTCCTGGAGGTTGCTCCAGTTCACATGGAATTCCTCCAGTTCTTTATTCCTTTGAGCACAATAGTATTCCATCACCAACAGATACCACAATTTGTTCAGCCATTCCCCAATCGAAGGACATTCTCTCATTTTCCACTATTGGATTTTATTGAGTTGGGAGTGACACAGAACTGTGTCTTAAGAGAATCATTTGGTGGCCATATGGAGGAAAAACTGGAATGGGGAGAGACCTGAGTCAGAAAGATGAATTAGGAGGCTATAATAAGAGCTCAGAAAAAAGCTAATGGGGTGGCTAGATGACTTAGGGATAAAGGACCAGGTCTGTAGTTAGGTACTTAACTGGCAGGATTTGACACTGAGCAAATCAATTAACCTAGGTTTGTCTCAGTTTCCTTATCTGTAAGCCTGGCACTAAGTAGGCACTATATAAATGTTAGCTATCATTAACCCATGCTGGTAATTGTATGAATGGTGAAAAGAGAACAGATGCAAGAGATATTGTAAGGATGATGGGTTATGTGTGGTGAATGAGATTAAGGAGTTGAAGATGACACGTTGGTTGTGAACCTGGGTTACCATACAGAGGGTGCTGTCCTAAATGATAATAGGAAAGTCTGGCAGTGAGGTGGGTTTTAGAGAAAAATATTGAACTCTGTTTTGAATATGTTGAGTTTGAGATATTTATAAGACATTCAGTTCAGCAACTTAGGATGTGAGACCTTTCAGGCAAATGACCAGGGTTAGACATCTAACATAGAGATGATAATTGAAATCATGAGGTCACCAAATGAGATTGCATAAGTAGAAAAGATCCCAGAAAAGGTTTCAGAACAGAGCATTTCCTCACATTTGTTGAAAATGACTTTGATTAGTAAAAGAGATTGAGAAGAGAACCAAAAGAGGGCAGTGTCAAGAAAATCCAAAGAGGAAATGTATACTGTATATCGTGTATACTGATACATGAAGAGATGGTGGTCAAAAGGTTTAAATATTACAGAAAGATAAGAATAAAGGAAGTACAATTTTATTTTTGAATTGTTTTTGCTTTGAGTTAAGTAAAGATATTCTTATATGTACAGTAGGATTTCATTTTATGTGAACTCAATACATGAAAATTCAGGTATATGACTGGCAACTGAAAAAAATAAAGGGAGAAAAATATGTAAAATAAAAAAAATTTAACTAAGCATTAAGTCCACGCCACCTTCCCAAGTGGCAGTTTGCCCCATCATGTTCATTTTCTCTCTGAGAATGGTTAGTGTGCCATTACATCATAGCAAGTCCTATCTGAGTCAAAGCAGTGCCTCTCTTTGTTTCATTAATGAAATTTAGTTAATAATGACAACAAAGTACAAGAGTAGTGATACAGGTAATTCTGGTATGTCTAAAAAAGTCATAAATGCCTAGTAGGTATGTTTATATAAGAAATACTTACTAAATAATGGAGTTTACTATCACACACAGTTTTCAGCTCATAAAAAGGGTCTTAGAATGTATTGGTCATGGGAATTGAGGTCCTACAATATATAAATAATAACGTAAATATAAATAATATATACATAATACCACAAAATAAAGCATGACATTTTTAACTGTTTTGCAGTTTTGAATTTCTTAAAGATATTCTTATATATTAATGAAGTATTTTTCTACAATATGCATTCACCATGAATTACCATTTCAGAAAATCTTAGAAACAGCTATTCAGTTATATATACAGCCAGCCAGCAGATGGGTGATATTACATTAGCTCCATCATTTTCTAATGTATAAGGTAAATCAGACTGATGAGGTTTGCTTCTTGGGTGCTTTTCTCAGTTAGCCTGGCCTGGATCCAGAAGGTAATGCTTTGCACCTCGGGGCATTGATGCAGAGTTGACTGCAAAACCCAGCCTGGACTCCATCTGACTCCTGGATCCCTTATCCTCTGGATTGTTTTATAAATGTTTTTGGTCAATATGCATGGTTTGCAAGACAAAATAGCAAAAAAGGTTGGGGGTGATAGTCTAGAGGAGGCATTTTATACTAAATTTTCTTTTCTTAAAAAATTCAAGATGTTCTGAATTTTAAAAAGGCCTATTCTAGAAATTTAGTAGAGACTACATAAATTTCTCAACCTGATTCTTGGCAACTTTTAAAGGGAAACATGAGATGCTTCTATTTTTCCATGGGTGATTTGGAAAACAGCTACAAATAATTTTAATAATCCTGCTCAGCTGCCGCAGGGGAATTGTGAGGAATCAGACAGATGGGAAAGATAACTGTGGGAGACTGGGGTACCCTCCCTAGGAAATAGATCTGTGGGAAATGTCAGAGAGAGGACATAAGATGGCAAAAAAAAACCGTTGACTCAGTATGGAACTGAGGAGACACTAGGTACACCATCACCTCCAACCACTGACAAAGTGCTACCTGCGGGCAGATAAGAATAAGAGCCCTGGAATAGCCCTTAGCACCAGTCCTGCTTCTATCCTGGTCCCAATAACCATTTTCTGGGTGAGCAATCCCTATGGAGATTTGACCCAGCAATGATTACCTCTGCAGGTACTGTATTTTTTATCTCCTTAGCAGCCAGCATTACTGAAGACCTGGAGAGTTTTTCAGTGGGGATGCCCTTAAAGAAAGCACATTAGAATTGCTTTGGCATTGAACTTTAAAGAAGATGGGCAGCTGAATGGTGCAGTGGATGCAGTGCTAAGTCTAGAGTCAGGAAGACTCACCTTCCTGAGTTCAGATCTGACCTCAGACACTTACTAGTTATGTGTCCCTGGGCAAGTCACTTAATCCTGTTTGCCTCAGTTTCTTCATCTATAAAATGAGCTGGAGAAAGAAATGTTAAGCCATTCCAGTATCTTTTCCAAGAAAACTCCAAATGGAGTCACAAAGCATCTGACATGCCTGAAAAATGGTTGAACAACTAAAGAAGACTGGGTCTTCACATCTGACCTACAGGTCTATCCTCCTCCTATGTTCAGTCCCCCACAGGTGAGATCCTTGGGAGCAGGGACTGTCTTTCTTTTCTTTTTGTATCTCCAATGCTTATCACAGGGTTTTGTATATAGTAAGCACTGAAATGCTTCTTTTCATTCATACCAAACATCCCATAATAACTGGATGGGGGCAATAATCCAGAGAAGTAAGAAATCCTCCAAATATACCTAGGTCTTTTGTGTCAGGAGGGAACTTCTGACAGAAGGATAATATGAAGAATCAACAGTCTATGGTAGAGATTCTATTTCATGGTGGATACAACTTATAAAACACATTAACCACATCTTCAAATTTGTGATCCCAGAATTATTTTTATTTGTAAGAGATATTGAAAGGAGTAATGCTGCATTTTCAAACTTTGAAGCCATATCATCAGTCAAATAACTGTTCTATTACCCCCTTAGTTCCTTGCAGAGGTAGTCATCAAAATACAAGCTGCATATAGCAAGAGATTTCAAAGTCCAGAATGGAAAATGCCATTTTGTCATTTCAGATTAAAACCCACTGAGGTAGATAATTGCAAATGACCTTTTTTGATGGAGCCCAATTTGAACTTCAGATCCATAGATTTGTGGAGTTTGAAATTTAGAAATCTAATTGATTTTGAAAATGTGGAAAGGCAGGGACATGACTTAGCATTACAAAACATATGGTCTGGAGGCACACCAGCTATGGAAACGAGATCCAATGACATTTGATTTGTGGGATCATATTATGAATACCTGCTTAGAAATTATGAATTTGGACTTTTCCCAATCTTTTGCTTAATATGCCATTATAAATAAGTGTTTTTCCATATGAATTTTTAATGGATACTTGAGAAGCCAACCGATAAGATATTACTGATAATAGTTAAGCCATTATCATCATACATTATTGTTGTTACTGCGTACAACTTTCTCCTGGTTTTGTTCACTACACTTCGTATCACTTTGTATATCTTCCCATATTTTTTTTTGTGATCATCTTGTTTGTCACATTTCTTGAGCATTTATGAATTATCCATCACTAAAAGTATAAGTATTCAAAGGGTAAGGCCTAACCTACTTTTTTTTATAAGTACAGCACCCTATTAGTGTTCAATGGCAAGCTATGAGCACTTGCTATAATATTAATAAAAACATGGTTTTGTCTAGGCAGAAGGGAATGCCTGCAAAGTTATTTCTGGCCTCTTTTGGTTCCCACTGTATTTGGAATTATTAATAATTTCAGACACTTTCCTCTCCATATAACTGTATATTTTGTGGGTTGTCAGATATATAGTAATGCAAGAGAAGGAAGCCATTCATAAATACATCCCTGGTATATAAAGTTCTTTTTCAGACTATTTTGGAAGCCAAAGTTGACTTTATTTGTCTCTCTCCTGTCTTTGTGTTGAATGAACTGTGACAAATGGAAGTTTGGGTTATCATTACCCTCATTTATTCAATAAGGATAGCTTGTCAGCAAACCTGTAGAGGCAACATGGATGGTGGATAGAATACTGATGTTGGAGTCAACATGACGTGTGTTCACATCCCTTCATTGACATTTATTAGCAATATGGCAATGGGAAAAAGTTATTTAGCACATCTGAACCTCAGTTTCCTTACCTGAAAGATGGAGAGAAAATTGTCTTCCTCACAGGGTAGATTTGAGGCACAAGTGAGAGAATATATGCCAAGTTTGGGGATTAACAATTTAAAGGCAAATTGGTTATGAAAGCAGTGCATCCAGGTTGCTCAGTGGATAAAGTACTGAGCCTGGAATCAGAGAGACTCTTTCTGAGTTCAAATCTGGCTTCAGACACTTACTAGTTGTGTGATTCTAGGCAAGTCACTTAACCCTGTTTGCCTCAGTTTCCTCCTCTATAAAATGAAGAGAAGAAAATGATCAACCACTCCAGAATCCTTGCCAAGAAAACCCCCAAAGGGGTCACCAAGAGTCAGACAGGACTGAAAAAGGACTGAACTACCATGAAAATGGTTTACCTGTACCTTCATATACCCTGTTACTTTAAAAGCATTTTGATCAATTCCTGGAGGTCATTCTAGTTCACATGGAATTCCTCCAGTTTATTATTCCTTTGAGCACAATAGTATTCCACCACCAACAGACACCACAATTTGTTCAGCCATTCCCCAATTGATGGCATACCCTCGTTTTCCAGTTTTTTGCCACCACAAAGAGTGTAGCTATAAATATTTTTGTACATGTCTTTTTCCCTATGATATCTTTTGGGTACAAACCCAGCAATGGTATGGCTGGATCAAAGGGCAGGCATTCTTTTAGTGCTCTTTGGGCATAGTTCCAAATTGTCATTCAGAATGGTTGAATCAATTCACAACTCCACCAGCAATGCATTAATGTCCCAATTTTGCCACATCCCCTCCAACATTCATTACTCTCCCTTGCTGTCCTTTTAGCCAATCTGCTAGGTGTGAGGTGATACCTCAGAGTTGTTTTGATTTGCATTTCTCTAATTATTAGACTTGTCTATGAAGAGCTTACATTCTATTGTAAGTCTCACAGACTCATAAATTGTTAGAATTTTCAGAGTCTTCAGGATAATTCTGAGGGACTTATGAGAAAGAACACTATCCACATCCAGACAAAGAACTGTGGGAGCAGAAATCCAGGAGAAAACATGTGAATCATCACTTGTTCATATGGATACATGATTGGGGATTTTGGGTTTAAATGATCACTCTATTGCAAACATGAATAACATGGAAATAGGTTTTGAAGAATGATACATGTATAACCCATGGCATTGCTTGTCAGTTCTGGGAGAGGGGAGGCAGGAAGGGAAGGAAGGAACATGAATCATGTAACCATGGAAAGATATTCTAAATAAGTAAATTAATTAAAAAATTTTTTTCAGTGTCTTTAGTGATCATCTAATCTAATCTCCTAATTTTCCAAATGAGGAAACTAAGACCCAGAGAGTTAAACGACTTGCTTGAGGTTACACAATTAGTAAGTGGCAGTGGTTTAAAATAAGAATTCAAACCAGGTTTTCTGATTTTGAGCACGGTGCTCTTTTTCTACAGAGATAGAATTGCTACTTGAAGCAACTCAGGCAGTTTTGTGTAGGGGTTAATAGGTGACAGCAGAAATCAGAGGGAATCAAGGAGTCAGGAGCCAAATGGATAAATCAGAAAAATAAATCACAGAGAAATTAGAGGTGAAAAAAAGAATATGGATTGAA
Organism: Gracilinanus agilis; assembly: GCF_016433145.1. Classification (NCBI taxonomy): domain Eukaryota; kingdom Metazoa; phylum Chordata; class Mammalia; order Didelphimorphia; family Didelphidae; genus Gracilinanus; species Gracilinanus agilis. The sequence continues at coordinate 456,668,939 of NC_058132.1, forward strand.
ACCATACTGGCAGACAGGTGTCTTTGTGCTTCCAATTCATCCTTCAAAAGATGATCTGAGTAATTTTGCTAATTAACTTCTCTGATCATTCCAATTCTCTATTTTCTCTAGCCAGTGGCTTCCTATTTCAGACCAATAGAGGATAAATTTGGTATCAAAGCCTTTCCCATATAGTTCCAATGTATCTTTTCATATTATTTTACCATCATATACATTTCAGTCAAACAGGGTTACTTTCTATACATCTAATCCACTCTTCTCTTGATTTTTCCCATCTCCAGGTTTAGATGGGTTGCTCTTCAGTGCCCTTTCTTGGATTATACTTGAGGTCTTTCCAGCTTCCAAATTTTATATTCCATTGCCATAGTGTTTGAGAATCCAGGGTCACCTCCATGCCATAATGAGACATCAGAGCAAGACTTTAATGGGAGCCTTGCACATAGTACTCACTGGGTAAATATTTGTTCATTTTGATTGAATTGGGATTGAATTGATACAGAAGGCATACAGGAATCAGAATTTATAGTAAGGCAGTGTGTGAAATCAGGTGGAGATTTAGACAAAAGCCAGGTGGGCATTTTGAAAGATACATAAGAAACAAAAGTCAGTGCAAGGCAATGAAGTAAGCAGTAGGGAAGCAGAATTGAAAGTAGCTAAAGTCAGTAGTATAGTCTTTGATGTTCTTGATGTTCAGTCATTTAGTCATATCTGACTCTTCGTGACTCTGTGGTCCATACTATCTGGGACGTTTTCTTGACAAAGAAACTGGAGCAGCATGCCGCTTCTTTCTCCAATGATCAAGTGATTTGCAAATAGAGGGGTCAAACAATAAATATCTGAGGCCATATTTGAGATCAGGCCTTTCTGACTCTTGGTCCAGTGTTCTATTCACTGTCACCCAGCTGGCATATGTAATATATAACATATATTTCATGTATATAGTACAGAGCAGCAAGTTGAAAATCAGGATTAGTAAGCCATATAAAGATTTTGCAAGGGTAGTGAGGAAAGGAGGGGGCTAAACACTCCTGGATCTCAAACCCCTCCCCCTCTAACTGCTTCTGCTTCAGTTGTTAATGAAGACAGGAATAAGATTCTTCTGGTAAGTTTCAGTTATGGCTGAAACCCCAATTGATGTTCCTTTTCTTAAATTTATATTCCTCACAGGTCAGTATGATGAGTATATAGAAATTAGTTATCTAACAGTTGAGGACAGAGGAGATCTTCTTAAACTGGCAGCCAACAGGATTCAAACCAAATGTACAGACTGAATTGTAAGTATCTTCCCAAATAATTATCAGGCACAGATTTGAAGGTAAAGGTTATATTAAGTAATAACAAAAAAAACTAAAAAGGGTAAATGAGGGTTTTAGGATAATGAGAGGAAACCTTGAACTGCTAAGTAGATGCTGCCCTTCCCCCTCCTCACAAGAGGGGATGGGATGAAGCACTTAACTGAAACTGGCTCTCTTGCTATTGATAAATATCTTACTCTCTAATCACTAAGTAATTATATAATTATATTAATGAAGAATAGTAATAACAAACAGGCTAACTCCATGAGTAGAAACCACTAACTTATGCTACAATGGCCACCTCAGGTGAACCCCCAAGTCAGGAGTAGCAAGCAGAGTGTCTGCTCACATCCACTCCCACAAATTAACTGTCTCCAACCCTTCTCAACTGCCCCTCACCCAAAGTTCTCCAGGGGGTCCCCTGGAATTCTGGGTGAGGTTATCCCTGTACCTTTGCAGGGATTCCATGCTTTGCATCTGCACACAACATATAACATATTCTATTATAGATAGATTTATCATCTATCCACATACCTATACATACACACACACATATCAAAGTAGAACTTACAGGACTTAATGTTTATAAGTGGTAAGAGAGAAGTCGAACAACAAAAAAGAAATACGAGTCAGCTGTTAAATTCTTATCAGTAGGCTATCAATAATTTTTATTTTAATATTACCTGACTATTCTGCTGGGCTCTGATAGAGAGGTGCTGTAGGGTATGTGTGATAAAGGTGAAAAAAATTAAGAATTCTGGTAACAGAAAATTTTTAAGAAATTAATTTCCTCGTTTGTCTGTTACTTCAAAATTCCTTGTCCCTCCACCAGAAAAGGTATCATCTAACAAAAAGATATACATTTACATAAAACCATTCCTGTGTGCTTCTATTTATCAGTTCCTTCTCTGGAGATGGACACAGACAAGTCGTTCTTCAAACAATACTTCTGTTCCTGTATATAATGTTCTCCTGTTTCTGTTCGCCTGACTCCTCACAATTTCATGTAAATCCTTCCATGTTTTTCTAAAATTAACTTATTCATGCTTTCCCATGGTGCATCAGCAGTCCATCATAATCATATGCCACAACCTGTTTACCCCATTCGCCAATTTATGGGCATTCCTCATCTTCTAACTCTTTGCTACCACAAAGAGAATTGCTACAAACATTCTAGGATACACAGATTCTCCTCCTTTTTCTCTGATCACCCTAGGAAACAAATAGTGCATGGCTATGTTAAAAGGTACACATATGATGCTACTCTCTTCTTCCTTGATGGACAAGACCATTGTATTCCTCCCCAATAACTCTTTCTTCCTATGCTGATGTTGATGAATAATATGAAAACTTGTCACTTCTGTGCCTCACTGGAGTAAGGCAATGCCCCAAGAAGCCAAACAGCTGAATGGAATGAAAAATTCAACAATTATATGGATGTTTCCAAAGTAGCCACATGTTTCCCATTGCCTAGCAAAACATCTGGTTGGTTGAGCTTTGCATGTTTTAGTTTGATGTTTCACGCAGTTATTTTTATGGAGTTTGGCAGACAATCCAATAGCTCACCCTCCTATGTTAGGGAACAGATTGCCAAAAGGGTTTTGTGATATCTGTACATTTTGTGAAAACACGTGACTAATTACAAAGAATTTTCTTCAGTGATTGGAATTAGAAGTTGCACAGATAGATTTATGAATCTTATCGTTCTCATGTACTTTTTTTTTTGGGTCAAGATCACAAAGTTTGTGAACTTCAGATCTTATTTACAGATAACAGTGAGCTTCCATGTAATATTCAGTGCACTTAAAGAAATCATTTCCACTCTGTTGAAGCTGTACCTGAACAGATGTCTTTGAGTGAATTTATTCGTTGTATCAAGTGTTTCTTGCGAAGTAGAATGCTTTACAAACGTCCCTTTGGGGTGAACAGATTGTGTTGCTGCTAAGGGAATTTGAGAGAGCCAGGCAATCCACTGTAATTCAAACAACTTCTCGTTCAAGATCACCAACTGTTTATATTAGTAACAACATGATTCATTTATGTAGCATCTTAGTGTAATCGCCTCATAAATTTAAGCTGTTAGACAAAGTGGGCAGACCTTGATTGAAAACAAGGGTCTTTATAACAATTTTCATTGACTGAAAGGGATTCATGTATATACCCTGATGGAGATCTTGCCAGTGATGGATGACAAAGATTATGTTTTAGATCAGGAATTTAAAAAAATATTTTATTTTTTCCCAATTACATGTGAAAACAATTTTTAACAATTGTTTTCTAAAATTTTGTGTTATAAACAAATTCTCCTTCTCCTTTTCTCTGAGATGTCAAGAAATTTACTATAGGTTATACATGTACAATAATGCACAACATACTTCCCTATTATTCATATTGTAAGATAAAACATATTTTTTAAAACCCATGAAGAAATAAAGTGAAAAATAGAATACTTTGACCTATATTGAAACTCCATCAATTTTTTCTTTGGGGATTGATAGCATTTTTCATTATGAGTCCTTTGGAACTGTCTTGGATTGTTGTGTTGCTGAGACTAGTTAAGTCATTCATAATTGATCAACAAACAATATTGCTGTTACTGTGTATAGTGTTCTCTTGGTTCTACTCATTTTTTCATCAGTTCATGTAAGTCTGTCCAGCCTTTTCTGAAATCATCCTGCTCATCATTTCTTGTAGCACAATAGTATTCCATTACAATCATTACCACAACATGTTCAGCTATTCCCCAGTTAATGGACATCTCCCCAATTTCCAATTCTTTGCCACTGCAAAAAACACTACTAAAAATATTTTTGTATAAATAGGCCCTTTTCCTTTTCCTTTTCCTTTTTTTGGTAGATCAAAAATTCATAACCTTTTTTGAGTCATGGAACCTTTAGGAATCTGGTGAAGCCGATGGACTTCTGTGAATCATGAATAAATACCTATGATAAAATCTATAAAATTACAAGGGAAAGTAGTTCTATTCAAATATAATAATCTATATCTCTATCTTTAACTATATCAATATGTTTATTTCTATCTATCAACCAAGTCCATTGACCCCCATCTCTAGACCCAACTCAAATGCTCCTAGGATCACAAAACTTAAACTGAAAGACCCAAGAGGCCATTTAGTCCAACCTTCTCATTTTTACAGATAAGGAAATTGAAACTCAGGGAAGTTAAGTGATTTGCTCTAATTCACATCTATGCTAAATGACTGAGACAAGATTTGAATACAAGTGCTTTGATTCCAAACACAGTGCTTATTTCTCCTGTACCTTGGAGTATCTTTTCTACTTCTTAGCTAATTCTATGAAAGGTGAAGTGGTCGGGACTGGCTGTTCAATTTTGTACTTTCATGTGATAGTAGCTTATATTTTTAAAGTTTATTTTTCAAGTGACAAATTAAAAAAAATTAATTTGTCCTTTTGATGTGGGCTGCCAGTGGGCAGTAGAGGGCAGTTATAGGAACAGGATCCTCATATTCTGAAATCTTGCATTTCTCACTAGTTAGCACTAGTTAAACATCAACTGCAAAACCTGTAGTTTCAGCACTAGTGAAGTATGAATTGTAGATTGTTCAATTATCCACTCTGTGTACTAGATCTATAACATTCTATACCAGGCATCAGCTTCGTACCTTCGCTGTTTTATTAAATGCTTATATTGTTTTTAGAAATAATTAATTACTTATCATGGTCCTTCAATATACTACAACCCCTCCCCATGTTTCCACTCTAGAAGGGCATCAAGACCTCTCTCTGACAAATGATATGTGGGATGCATATTGCTGAGAGGGGTTCAAGCTGCATCAAAGAATTCCATAGTGCCCCCCAGAACTCTAAGGGAGGGGGCAGTTAAAGGCAATTGAAGTCCTGGTATAAAAGCCAGGTCACCCGGCTTGCAAGGATCCTGATCCTGGTCCTGCTGCTGACTCTTCGCTCTTGGATCTGAGAAGAGGGGCAAACTGTGTAGCTCTGAGCTGGGTCATTCTGTCTCTGACAGTCAAAGCTGCTTTACTTTTGTTAGACCTTCAAGCAATATCACAGTCTATATTTAGTTTAGCTATCTAGGTTTAGATAGAAAGAAGAATATTTAGAGGCTTAGCTAGGAGGACAGCCTTTCAAGATACATTTCCCTCTTTGGGGGGAAGGGCTGCTTTTTGACATAGCTGTTTTAGGTAGTTTTTCCCTTACCTCTCAATCCTAAACCATTTCCCCCCCCCTTCCCATTCCCAGATATTATTAAACCCTTATCATCTAAGAACTGTGTCTGGATACAGATAATTTAGGGAAATACTCACATCCTCCATAAGCCAAATTCCTTTTACTAGTGGCTTTGAAGTTGATCCTAACCTCTGAGCCAGTTAATTGCTTCTAAGACATCAAGCTTCACCTATTCTATCCTGTGGGAAATAATACAGAGAAAGATATCATCATAAGGAGTTTAGCCTTTCCCCACTTACCATCTTGGCCAAGAAGTTACCAAGCTAGATTATCACCATTACCAAGCTGTTAACTGACTTCCAACTGCTTAGAGGGATGGGGGAGGTGAAGGAGTACTCAACAAGCTCCTGCCCCTCCCTTCCAGTCAAGCCTTCCTGTGTAACTCCAAAGACCTGGGATTAGGGAGACATCAGTGTCACTGACCCCTGTCATCTTTCAGTTTCCCTAATCCTACATATAACAGGGTGGACAATGGAGAAACATGGAACCTGCTCACTAGGGACTCTGACAGTCTCTGTCAGACTCTGACAGATTCCAGAAGAACCCCCCAATCTTGTGCATGTTTCTTATTCCCTATGGCAACAAACCCCAAAACTTACCTCTACTTGAGTTTGGAAGGGGAGATGCTAAGCTACCAGACCCCAATAAATATGCCAACCCTGATCCAAAAGGGTGTGATAGTTCCATTCCATGGAGGAAGCTGCCACCCTATAGCAGAGCTGTTAGTCCATGCTATCAGCTCCAAAGAGGCTACTCCACTAGCCCCTGGGCTTATCCATCGGTCCTTGGGCTACCTGATTAGCCCCCCAGACTATTCCACTAGTTATTTGGCTATTATACCACCAAAAACTACTTCTACTTCAAATAAAACTATTTTCTTACTTCTGGATCAAATGGAATTTGAGCCTCCTATTCTTGGGGCAAGACATTGCTACAAACTTGGGTGTTTTTCTCCCACATCACTTTTCGCTAACCCCATCTTTCAATTAAGCAATTAAAAAAAAACCAAATAAATCCCTCTGTGCTTATCTGTTTAGTCTAGGAAAAATTTTCTATGTATGCAATATGTATTTTTTTTTTTTGTATTTTAAGTTCACCACCTCTGTAAGGAGGTGACTGGTGGGTTTCCTTTTCATTCATTTGTGGTTTTTCATGGAATTAATAGGATTTAAAATCTTTCAAAGTCGTTTTTTTTTTTTCTCACATGGTGTTTTTTGTTGTTATTGAGTCATTTTTCAGGCATAGCCAATTCTTCGTAACCCCATTTGGGGTTTTCTTGGCAAAGATACTGGAGTGGTTTGCCATTTCCTTCTCTAGTTCATTTGACATATGAGGAAACTGAGGGTTGTGACATGCCCAGGGTCACATAGCTAGTAAGTGTTTGAAGCTGGATTTTTGCTCATAAAAGATGAGTCCACAAGACTGCAAGCCCACTACTCTTTCCAATGTGTCACCTACCTACCTTGTAAGGTTTTTTTTATGATTGTATAAATTGTTCTGTAATTTTATTCATTTTGTTCAACATCAATTCCCAAAGATCTTTCTGGTTTCCTTTGCAATTATCAATTTCATAATTTCTTAAAGTATGACAAAATTCCATTACATTCATATGCCACAATTGGTTTACCCCAATAGGATAAGCCCTTAGTTACCAATTTTTGGCTACCACAAGAATCGCGATAAATATTTTTGTACATATAGGTCTTTTTCTAGATTTCTTTGGAGCAGAGGCCTCTATAGTGGTATAGCTAAGACTAAACACTACATACATACATACATACATATACATATATATATATATATATATAGTTTGGTAAGTTTTGGGGAAAATTTCCAAATTGTTTCTATGACTGGACCAATATATATCTCTGTCAGCAGTTTACCAATGTATTTATTTTCCCACGCTTCTCCAACAATTGTCATTTTTGCCAGTCTGATAGTTATGAGGTAGAACCTTAGTTGCTTTAATTTGCATTTTGCTAGTTATTAGTGACTTTAGAGCATTTTTTCATATGATTATTGATAGTCTGAATTTCTTCCTTTGAAAAATTTCCTATTGATATTATTTGACCCTTGATGTATTAAGGAATGGCTCTTAGTCATAAATTTGAATTTGTTTTTTATATATTTTGCAAATGAGACTTTTATTAGAGAAACTTATTAATTGCAGAGATGCTTTTCCCAGTTACCTGTTTCTCTTTTAATTTTTACTAAATTAGATGTGTTTGATGTCTTGTGAAGTCATTCACTTCTATTTGCCCAATTTTAAACCCTTACCTTCCTTCTTAGAATCAATACTGTGTATTGGTTCCAATGCAGAAGAGTCGTAAGGGCTAGGCAATTAATGTTAAGTGACTTGCACAGGGTCACACAGCTAGGAGGTGTTTGAGGCCAGATCCAATTCTAATTTTTAAAGAATGAATTTCTTCTATGACCTTTTGATCTTCCTTTTTTATTGTCCATTCTACTTTTCATGGAACTCTTAACTTCATTGGATTTTTTTGCCTCTTTTCCCAGTAGACCAATTCTGATTTTTTAGAAAACTTTTTTCTTCATTGGATTTTTGTGCCTCTTTTTCCAATTGAACAATTTTTTAAGATGTTATTTTCTTTTTGCATTACTTTCACTTCCTTTCCTCATTTTCCTTCAATGTCTTATTTTATTTTTTAATTCCTTTTGAGTTCTTCCAATGCTTAATCTAATTTCCATTTTTCTTTGAAGTTTTGCATATGGTTGGTTGGATCTCATAGTCCCCTATTGACTCTGTGTTCCCCTCTTTGTCTCCCTAGAAATTTTCTAGGATTAGTTGTTTCTTTTGCTGTTTGCTCATTTTCCCAGCCTTTTTTTGCCTTTGGACTGGGAATTCTGAAAGCTGATCATTCTGTTTCCTCTGCTGCTGGCTTGCAGGGCTTGACACTATGAGCTATTTTGTTTTGGGGCTAGTTCTTTACCACAGCACAGACTTGAAAGGGCCAAGTGCTCTGGACTTTTGGGTCTCACTGTGGATTGCTACCAGGGCCTGGGACTTCAATGGATGGATCTGGGGTGCTCTGTTGTTAGTGTAGCCTGTGACCTGGTATCCCAAAGTTACCCAATGGCCAGGCTTAGAACCTGACACAGTAGGTGGGAGGTGGTCAGCCAGCACTTCTCTGTGTGAAGTTTTGCTTCTTGTTTCTCATTATCCTGTGAAAATCAACTCTCTCTGCAGATCTTTTAATTTCTATTCAGTGGGAGAGCCCCCTCACTCCATATTTCTGTTGGTTTTTTTGATTCTTGTTGTTTTGGGTGCTTTTTAAAGATTGATTTGGAAGGATTGTCAGAGTGGTTTCAGCTTTTGTTGCTACTAAGTTGCCATCTTGTCTCTGCCCTCCCAAATTAGATGTGTTTGGACAAAAACTTTTTAATAATTAAAATTGTCCCTTTTATGTGTGGTGCTTTCTATCACTTGTTAATCATGAACTCTTCCCCTATCCATGCATTTCAAAGGTAATTTCTTTCTTGCTAATTTATTTTCAGTGTAATCTTTTATATAGAAATTATATATCCATCTGGAACTTTTCAATGAGATATTACTCTAAAACTAAATTCTGCTATATGTATCTCTTTTCAGTTTTCCTAATAGTTTTTGTTAAATAATGAGCCCTTCTTCCAGTAACTGGGGTCTTTGGATTTATGATACATGATGCTATTGTGATTATTTGTTTCTGTATGTTGTCTACCTAATGTATTTCACTGAATGACCTCTTTCTCTCTCTTTTAAAAACAATAATAAATTGTTTTAATGTTTACTGCTTTGTATGACAGCATGAAATATGCCACTTTATAGTCCCCCTTCCATTCTTACTCTTTATTATTATTCTTTAGATTCTTGACTGTGCATTTTTCCACATAAATTTTATTATTTTTTCTAGCCTTATAGTATATTTTAGTGAATTTTATCAGTACAAAATTGGTAAACTAATTTAGATAATATTATCATTTTTATTATATTGGCTCAGATTTTATAGATTGAATAATTATTTTGAAGAGAAATTCTTTTCTAGCTCTTCTTGCTGGATTTTGTTGTATAAATATTTATATACATACACATACATGTTGATTCATATAGTTTTAGTTTGTCTTCCAACTTTGTTCAGTTTATTAATTCAGCTAATTTTTAGTAGACTAAGATTCTCTAAGGATGCTATCATGTCATTTTTAAAAAGTAATTTTATTTTCTCTTTGTCTATGTTTGTTTCTTTAATATTTTTTGATTTTTTCCTTTTCTTTTTGTTTTATTATTATAGATAACATTTATTACTATATTAAATACTAAAGATGATATGCTCTTGTTTTGCCCTTGATTTTATTGGAAAGGTTTCTAACTTTTTTCCATTACATATAATGTTTGCTCTTAGATTTAGATAAATACTACTTACTATATTAAGAATGATTCACATTTTCTTATTATGCCTAAGATTTTTTTAACATTTATTAATATTCATTTTTAACATGGTTACATGATTCATACTCCTCCTTTCCCCTTCAACCCCCCCCCGCACACTCCCCACCCATGCGCATTTCCACTAGTTTTGTCATGTGTCCTTGATCAAGACCAATTTCCAAATTGTTGGTAGTTGCATTGGTGTGGTAGTTTCGAGTCCACATCCCCAATCATGTCCACCCCAACCCATGCGTTCAAGCAGTTGTTTTTCTTATATGTTTCCTCTCCTGCAGTCCTTCCTCTGAATGTGGGTAGCATCTTTACCATAAATCCCTCAGAATTGTCCTGGGTCATTGTATTGCTGCTGGTACAGAGGTCCATTACATTCGATTTTACCACAGAATGTCAGTCTCTGTGTATAGAGTTCTTCTGGCTCTGCTCCTTTCGCTCTGCATCTGTTCCTGGAGGTCTCTCCAGTTCGCCTGGAACTTCTCCAGTTTATTATTCCTTTTAGCACAATAGTATTCCATCACCCGCATATACCACAGTTTGTTCAGCCATTCCCCAATTGAAGGACAT
>NC_058132.1:456694463-456771151 GCF_016433145.1 Gracilinanus agilis
CCTGGTGATTTTTTCTTAGGGAGTTCTTTAATGGCTTGTTCAATTTCTGTTTCTGATATGGGGTTATTTAGGTATTCTATTTCTTCTGCTGTTAATCTAGGCAATTTATATTTTTGTAAATATTCATCCATATCTCCTAAATTGTTATATTTGTTGCCATATAATTGGGTGAAATAGTTCTTAATGATTGCCTTAATTTCCCCTTCATTATAGGTGAGGTCTCCCTTTTCATCTCTGATACTGTCAATTTGGTTTTCTTCTTTCCTTTTTCTTATTAGATTGATCAGTACTTTGTCTATTTTATCTGTTTTTTCAAAACACCAGCTTCTAGTCTTATTTATTAATTCAATAGTTCTTTTACTTTTCATTTTATTAATTTCTCCCTTAATTTTTAGTATTTCTAATTTAGTTTTCATCTGGGGGTTTTTAATTTGCTCGCTTTCTAATTTTTTGAGTTGCATACCCAATTCATTAATCTCTGCCCTCCTTAATTTGTTAATATATGCACTCAAGGATATAAATTTCCCCCTGAGTACTGCCTTGGCTGCATCCCACAGAGTTTGGTAGGATGTCTCATCATTGTCTGCAATGAAATTATTGATTGTTTCTATGATTTCTTCTTTGACTGATTGGTTTTGGAGAATCATATTGTTTAATTTCCAATTGGTTTTTGATTTGCCTGTCCAGGTGCCCTTACTGATTATTATTTTTATCGCATTATGATCTGAGAAGGTTACATTTATTATATCTGCTCTTTTGCATTTGTTTGCCATGATTCTTTGCCCTATTACATGGTGAATCTCTGTAAATGTACCATGTGCTGCTGAAAAGAAGGTGTATTCCTTTTTGTCCCTATTTATTTTTTTCCACATATCAATTAAATCTAATTTTTCTAGGACTTCATTCATCTCTCTTACCTCTTTCTTATTTATTTTTTGATTTGATTTATCTAGATCTGAAAGAGGAATATTTAGATATCCCACTATTATGGTTTTACTATCTATTTCCTTCTTGAGCTCTGCCAGTTTCTCCTTTATGAATTTGGATGCTATACCACTTGGTGCATATATATTGAGCAGTGTTATTTCCTCATTGTTTATACTGCCTTTAATCAGGATGTAATGACCTTCCCTGTCTTTTTTAATCATATCTATTTTTACTTTGGCTTTGTCAGAGATCATGATAGCCACTCCTGCCTTCTTTTTCTCATTTGATGCCCAAAGGATTTTGCTCATACCCTTAACCTTGAACTTGTGTGTGTTTACCTGCCTCATATGTGTTTCTTGTAGACAACCTATGGTAGGATTTTGGTTTCTGATCCACTCTGCTGTTTGCTAACCCCCTCTTCCTTCTCTTTCCTCTCCTTCTCCTCGTCCTCCTCTTCCTCCTCGTCCTCCCCCTTCTCCTCCTTTTTCATTTTGAAATTGAGTCTCCAAAACTGGAAAAGCAGACGCCACTGATGGTTCTGAACCTATTTCTGGTCAGTACAGCAACATTTATTTGCTTCATTTTTCCGATCTGACTGAGTTTCTCCCACCTGAGACAACTTGGTGACCTTCTGTATTGACAGGGCTCACCATAATGGTGTGACACAATATTGACTATTTGAACTCCCAAGTTCAAGTGATCCACCAACTTCAGTTAGAAGATTTTACAGATATGTGCCACCACACCCAGCACAGAAGGTAATTTAAAATGTTCCCTTTATATATTTTATCTACCAGATAACTGCATTTCAAACCACTCCCTAAACTTTTCATTCCACATTTTACCTTTATATATTTGTGTAAGCCTTCTCCTGCTAGAGATTCATGGAATCCATTCCTTCATCATTTTCACCTCTCAGAATCCTTTTCTTACTTCAAGGTGCAGGTCAGGTGTGACCTCTTTCTGAAGCTTTCCTTGAACCCATTAGTTGCTACAAAAAATTGTTTACCTATATGCCAGTTTTGTTTCCTATGTGGAATATAAGTTCCTTGACATCAAGGATTTTTGTTTTGCTTTTGTATGCCCAGCACCTAGCATAATGCTTTGAATATATTATATTTTTCTAATGAAATCAAATTGAATTGAATACATCGGAGATTTAAGCCTTAATATAGACTGCTGTGTGTGATTCCTCCCTCCTTCTTCTATTTCCTGATAGTACTTGAGGTTGTGATAAAGGACACATGTTGAATGAGTTCATGAGTTCATTAACAGCAGAAATATCCTTGGGGAGATAAAAGAAATGAGGCCTTGCCAGTGACCAGGCATTTCACTATAAAAGTCATGCTTGCCATAGAAATATATTTATCTAGCAGTCAAATGTAGAAACATTTAATCTGTCTTTTGAATGATTTAGAAATTGGTTCCAAGATAAAACTCCTACTCTGGCTATACATAAGGAGGAGGACGTATAAGAGTGGATAATGAAGGATGGGAACTGAGTGAAGCTATAGGATTAACTTTGTACCTGAAACTAGCATGAAAATAACCATGACATTATCTTGAGAATAGACCAGACTTCCTGATGAAAAGCTACAGTAGTGAAAATTCTACTCATACAAGGCACTTTGTTGTATCCGTGAAAAATTGTTTTAAAAGCTTAAGGACAGTACAGTAGCCTTTGAATATGCCTCATTTAATACGAACAATCATTTTCCTCTCCACCATTCCCCAAACTCTCTATTTCTGTGGATAGAAACAAATGTCTATATGCTACCTATAATTTATGGGATTAAGGAAAACAGATAATATGATGAAAAAGCAAGTTGGTGCTTTATTGAGCTATTTTAGTCAGACACCTGGGGAAATATGTTTAATAGGACTGAATATTTCTTATCTGGTAGAGTTTTCTGAATTATACTGGGATGAGATCTAATTATTTTTTCTCTCAGCCATGATGCATTTTCAGGAAATTATGCTTAATTTTTTATAATACTATGATTAATGATCTTTCTGAAATGGTGTAGAATGTGTCTTCTGGTAATATGATACTATCTGAACATCTGGAAGACAGGTAGAAGATAGAATTTACTGTTTGTTTTCCCTTCATCTCCAGTGACTGAATGAAAACTAAGTCATCTTAATAAAGTGTAAAATACTCCCTGAAAAAAACTGGGAAATCAAGTGAACCAAGTTAAACTGATTCAAAAAAATGACTCCTTAGAATCCCTGCTGTAACCAATTTTGCAAATATGGTGCAAGTTAGAGCTTGATAAAGAGCTAATAAAAAAATAACACTTCATCTTAGAAAGTCTCATGCTGTCACTTACATCTTCCTCTAAGTTCTGAGTACTAATAGGAGAATAAATTCCAAGTGCATTATTGCTAATTCTTTTCTCTAGAGTTCTCTAGAATTTATGGAGAGGTTCTTTATCATCCGTCATTTGTAGTGCTTCAGCTTTGGAGCAACTTACCCATGGGCAAGATAGACAAATGCTGAATTCAGTCCCTAAAACAAAATTTATTATTGATTTATTTGGGTTTAGTTGCAAAGGACCCTTTCATTTGACTTTTGAGTGACCTGAGTTGAAAGTTAGTACTGTTATTACAAAGCAGTAAGACTTTAAGGCTTTTGTACCTGAAATATTGCTTCCAAATTCTGTCCATTTCAGATTGACGCTAATGTCCAGGTTGAGTCATGCCATGCCAGAATCTTTGTGTTCCTTCCTCTCTCTTATCCTCCATAGTTAACCACTTGCTAAGTCTTTTCAATTTATTGATTATATTTCCATAACATCTATGCCTAACTTCTCTACTTACATCCTAACCCTCCAAGTTCATATCTTCATTACCCCTAAACTATTGCAATAACTTCCTAACTGGTCCTTCTGTCACCACTACCCTTAATGTCTCTCTTTCTCTCCTCTCCAATTAATTCCCCACACAGCTGCCCAACAAGTATATTCATAGCATAAGTCTGATTATGTAATTTTTTTTCTTCTGAGAAACTTCAGAAGTCCCCCATTTTGTCCAGGATAGAATACAAACACTTCTGTTTGGCATTTAAACTCTCTTCAGATTTGGTCCCAACCTATCTGATTTCACATTACTCCTTTTCATGCACTCCAGTTTCCAACTCAATTGGCTTAATTCCTGTTCCTCACATAAAACTTTCTGTCTTTTACTGCTTCTCCTTTGCATAGATTGTCTCCATGCCCACAGTGTTCTTCCTTCTCAACCCTTGCCTCTTTCAACATCTATTGAAGAAGAAGCCTTTCCTAGTGCCTCTAGTGTTAATGTTCTCTTTTCCCCGGCAGCATGGCCACTCTACCCAAATTGAGAGGGGAAAGGGCCACCTTCTTTTCCTCTTAGTCCTTTTGGCCCAAAGAAATAGTCTTGGGGTTTTGGTTTATTTCATTTGTCTTTTTCAGCCCTTGATGGAGGGAGTGGAGTCCCATATCTGGGAGCTTTAACCTTGGGCACCTGGTGGCCAGAAGTTATTTGCTATACCTGCAGGGAAGCTCTGTTTATCAGACCCAAGCATGGATAGGACTTCTGGATTTGAAACTTGGGGAGATTAAATAGATATAGAGGAACCAAGTTAATCTTCTTCTTCCTTCTCCAGAGAGGAGTATAGGTGGTATATACGAACTCCACTGAGATGGCATGTGGAAGAGTGGAAGGAATTGAAATGATGAAAAGAAACTCTATAACTTTGATCTCACAAAATCTTTATTTAAAGAAAAAACAATGGAATTCCTTTATGTCCTTCAGGTTTTGGGGGGATATTTATATATTCTAGTAATGCCTTTGACATATATATATATATATATATATATATAAACATATATATTCCTCTGTTTAAGATAATATGACTGTTAAATGATTAAATGGAACTAGAATGCTAAAGAACTCTAAAATTGAAGGAATGCAATCAGTGGGGTCTTGAACCAATGGCAGACAATACACTCCCAACCTCCTTAAGAGTACTAGAAGGGCAGCTGGGTGACTCAATGGGTTGAGATCCAGGCCTGGAGACAGGAGATCCTGGGTTCAAATCTGCCCTCAGACACTTCCTAGCTATGCGACCCTGGGCAAGTCATTTAACCCTCATTGCCTAGCCCTTACCGCTCTTCTATCTCAGAACATAGTATTGATTCAAAAATGGAAGATAAGGGCTTAAAAAAAAAGAGTAATGGAAAACCTTGGAAGTGGGAGGAATTATAACACTCTTGTCTTTTAGGTAATTGGGATCATATGTATAACAACATGCATATATAAAATAACATATATACAAACACACACATATGTTGGTATGCATATACATGTATTCACATAGCTATATATATATATATATATATGCATGTAAATAAGGCAGGAGGTTTGAGGTCAGTGTGTAAGTGTTTCAACTAGCTCAGCGGAGTAGGCCAGGGCTGATAATGTTTGGTTTTGGAGATGGAAATTGATAACTAAGAGATTAATTAATTTATCCATTCAATTGAAAATCACATATTAAGCAATGTGTATGAGCAAAGGACTGTGTAGGTGCTAGTGAATATACACATATATATCACCTACGGTCTCTCCCCTCATGGACCATATAGCCTAAGGGACACAATATATTCAATTTCATAAATATATATTAAATTCCCTAGTACATAGAAGGCACTGTGTAGGTGCTAGGCACACAAATCCAAGAAGGCAGCCCTCCAGGAGTTTATATTCTACAAAAGGGAAATAGCATATACATAAAAGTGTATACTAAGTAGTACAGTTCCTTTCAAGAGGGAGAGAGTACTAGCATCTAAGGGCAGTGATTCCCAAAGTGGGCACCACCGCCCCCTGGTGGGTGTTGTAGTGATCCAGGGAGAGTGGTGATGGCCACAGGTGCATTATCTTTCCTATTAATTGCTATTAAAATAAAAAAAATTAATTTCCAGGAGGCTAAGTAATATTTTTTCTGGAAATGGGGCAGTATGCCAAAAAAGTCTGGGAACCACTGATTTAGGGGGAATCATGAAAAGTCTTGCATAGGAGGCCACTTCCTATGCCACTGTTGATCTATTGATTCTCAATGTTCATCCTTTTTTTCAAGGCAGACCAATATGGTGGAATAATAAGTCCAATATGTTGGAAAGGACATGGCATGAAGATGAAAATATCAGGGTGCCAATCTCAGCTTTGCCTACTAATTAGCAATGTGATCTTGGGAAAGACCTTGCCCTGGACTTGATTAGTTAATCAGTTAATTCATCTTTAAAATGGAGGGCTTCCATTGTAAATGTTTATTAAAGTCTATGACTATGATTCCAAGTGTTTAGAAGAATGAGGACAGATTAAAAAGAGGCCATGTGTAATTGTGAAAAGAGCAGACTTGAAAATAGGATTTCGCTGCCCTATCTTTTTTTTTTTTTTAAACCCTTACCTTCCGTCTTGGAGTCAATACTGTGTATTGGCTCCAAGGCAGAAGAGTGGTAAGGGCTAGGCAATGGGGGTCAAGTGACTTGCCCAGGGTCACACAGCTGGGAAGTGACTGAGGCCAGATTTGAACCTAGGACCTCCCGTCTCTAGGCCCGGCTCTCAATCCACTAAGCTACCCAGCTGCCCCCTCACTGCCCTATCTTAACTATGAGACAGTAAAGTCTGTTACCACTCAGCCTCAGTTTTCTCTTTTGTAGAATGGGGATTAATAACACCTCAAGCACCTTTCCAATGGGGTTGTTATGAAGATCAAATAATGTAGTGAAACTAAATGTTTGCAAAATTCCCACATGAATTGGATTTCAGTGAGGTAGAGTTGTACTTTCTTTTCCAGGCATCCAGTGACAAGACAAATATCAGTGTGACTCATAATGGCCTAGGATGCAGTGGATGACCTTGGCATCTTTGACCTCTCACCAAGCTAGAACCTGGCTCGCAATCACTGAGCCATCTAGCTGTACCCTCCTCCCACCCAGTGAGTTTTAATAGTACCTCTAGGAGCAAACATAAATTCCATTGTTTGGCACTTAAAAAACTTTTCACATGCTAGTTTCACTCTATCATTTTAGCCTCATTATATATTAATCTGCTCTGGAGCTACTTGGATGATGAAGTTGATTGAGCATTGGATTTAGTGTCAAGAAGACCTGACTTTTCAATCCTGGCTTACACACTTATTAGTTGTATAACTCTGTGTCAGTCATTGCTATTTTAACTTTAATTTCTTCATCTGTAAAATGGGGATTTTGTGCAGTGGTTGTGAGGATTAAATAAGATATATGTATATATATACATATATATATATGTATATATATATATATATATTGCTTGGCAAAACTCAAAGTGTTATATTACTGTTTGCTATGATGATTCATGCACTTTTCAATTCAATATAATTGCTCTTCTTCCTGTCTTTATCATATGATGCCATATTCCATCTCCATGACTTTTCATCTAATCCAAGCCTTGAATGCATTCTTCCCCTTCCCCTTGTAGGACCTCTCATTTCCATCAAAGCTCAGCTCAAATTCCACCTCCTGTATGATTTTTTTCTTGATCCCCCAATTGCTAGTTATTCCCATTCAAATTACCCTGTATTTATTTTATTTGAGTATATTGTTTCCCTCAAAAGAATACCAGTTCCCTAAGGGCAGGAACTATTTAATTTTTATTTTTATATTCCTAGAACATAGAACATCATGGAACATGGTTTTACTCGTAAAAAGTACTTTATAAATGCTCACTAATTGATTGAAATTAATGTTTTTTTAACTCATTTGTTCTGTTATGGAATTGATACTAAGTATTGGTTCCAAGGCAGAAGAGTGGTAAGAGTTAGGCAATTGGGGTTAAGTGACTTGTCTAAGGATACACAGTTAGGAAGTGTCTGAAGTTGGATTTGAACCAAGGTCCTCTTTTCTCCAGGCCTGACTCTCTATCTACTGCACCATCTAGCTGCCCCATGAAATTAGCATTCCATCTGATAGCTCTCAAGAGCTTATGGACTCTTTCTTCTTCTCTAAGGTTATGTGACTTTCCTTTAAAAGAGGACTTAAGGGGTAGCTGAGTGGCTCAGTGGATTGAGAGCCAGGCCTAGATATAGGAGGTCCTGGGTTCAAATCTGACTTCAGACACTTCCTAGCTGTGTGACCCTGGGCAAGTCACTTAACCCCCATTGCCTAGTCCTTACCATTCTTCTGCTTTAGAACCAATACACCGTATTGACTCTAAGATTTTAGGTAAGGGTTTTAAAAAATAAAAATAAAATAGGACCTCGTCTAAACTGTTATCTTTTCTTTTACAATACTCCTGCCAGTATGAAGTTTCCTAAGACTGTTCTTTTCTTTTTTTAAAAACCCTTGACATTTGGGAATGCTTTTGTCAAATTTCCCATTTCCAATTTCTTTGCATCTTTTTCATTGGTAGTACTGGCTCTAATTTATACTGATTGGCTTTCTCTGGATTTTAATTTTCATTTCCCCTCATACTTCTGAACTTTAATCCTCAAAAAAGTCAATGTTCAGATCTTAGACCTGGGGACTGACTTACCAACCTGCCATCTTCACAATAATTAAAGAATCATATATTCCCACCCCCTACTCCACTTCATAACAATTAATGTAATAGGGACAACCACTTTAAAAGGTAGGCATATATATATATATATATATATATATATATACCTTACTATGAACTAGAAAGCTTATACAGTTGCTAAAGTATTATGGAAGAAGTATTTCTTAGTGTATGAACTCTTTTTCAGGATCTACTAAGACAAAGGCAGAAGGGGACAGGTAGATGGCTCTTTAGACCTAGAAATGGGAAGTCCTAGGTTCAAATCTGGCCTCGGACACTTCCTAGCTGTGTAACCTCAGACACATCACTTAAACCCCATTGCCCAACTCTTAACATCTTCTGCCTTGGAACCAATACTAATTCTAAGATGGAAGTTAAGGTTTTAAAAAAAAGATGAAGGCAGAAAATATCTGCCTATGTTCTGTATAATCCACCCAGAAAACAAATCCTTTTGCTCTAAATTTTTAATGTGTACAGCTCTAAGTATGAATTTAAAGTCCCTCTATTATACTAAAGAAGGATCATATCATTCCATTATTAGCACAGTAAATTATTTCAGATAGATAGAAAGGAAGAGGACAAGTGGAAAATTATTGGACTTTAGATGGAACAGATACTTAAAAAAATTGTTTTCAGTTCCAAATTCTCTCTGTCCTTCCATACCTTCTCACACTTTTTGAGAAGGCAAGAAATATGATACTTATTATGCATATGAAGCAATGGAAAACACATTTCTTCATCAGCCCTATTCTACGTGGGGATGGGGGTGGGAGCAAGAAAAACAAAGGGAAAAAAACATGCTTCAGTCTAAAATCTGAGTTCATCAGTTCTCTATCCATAGGTGGATATCATTTTTCATTGTGAGTCCTTTGTAGTTCTGGTGTTTCATTAACCAGTTATTAAATCGTTCACAGTTGATTATTTTTCTTTTCTTTTTCTTTCCTAACTTCATCAATTTCTATATTTATTATCGCACCGATCTTAGCCCTAACCCTAGCCCTAACAATCTGAACCCCACTACCTATACCATCAACCCTGATCGACCTTAACCTAGGCCTCCTATTTATTCTAGCCCTGTCTGGGCTATCAGTATACTCAATTCTTTGATCAGGATGAGCATCAAATTCCAAATACGCCCTAATCGGTGCTCTACGGGCAGTAGCCCAAACAATCTCTTACGAAGTAACATTAGCTATTATCCTACTATCTATCATACTCATTAATGGTTCATTCACCCTAAAAAACTTAATAGTTACCCAAGAAAATTTATGACTGATTGTAACAACATGACCCTTAGCCATAATATGATATATCTCAACACTAGCCGAAACAAATCGAGCTCCTTTTGACCTAAAAGAAGGAGAATCTGAACTCGTATCGGGATTTAATGTTGAATACGCTGCAGGACCCTTCACCATATTCTTCCTAGCAGAGTACGCTAATATCATTGCCATGAATGCAATAACTACTATCCTATTTTTAGGGTCCCCTCTTTCCTTGTGTCCCCTCTCTTATTCTCTAGTTTCTTTTGACATCATATCTAGCACCAATTCTTACATGAAGCATTTCCTGATCCCCCCAAACTACTAGTGTTTCTCCTAACCTCTGAAATTGCCTTATATTCACTTTGTATATATTTTATATCTATTAATATAGGTACATACTTTATCCCTTGATGGGATATGTTTCTTAAGAGCAAGAAGTATTTCATTTTTGCTTTGCATCCCAGTATCTAGTGGAATGCCCAGCACATAGTAGGCACTCAATATGGAGAAACAGGATCTACCGTAAGAGTTATTACAGTCATGAGGGCAATTGAAGGGCAGATTTGCAAGGAATACAAAGAAAGGGAAGATAAAGCATAAAAAAAATCTTGTGCCTTATTGATAACAAGAAAATTGGTTGAGGAAACATTGACATCTACCAACTTATAGGCTTACTCTAGCTTGTGTGTGTGTATATGTATACACACACACAGATATACCTAAATGAATTGAGGGTATCCTCTATGAAGGTGGTAGTAGTAGTGGTGGTAATAGTGGTAGTAGTGATGGTGGTGGGGATGGTGGTGGGGATGGTGGTGGTGGTGGTGGTAGTAGTGGTAGTAAGCAGCTAGATGGAATGAATAGTGGATAGAGTGCCAGACCTAAAGTCACTTACTAACAGCTATGTAGCCCTGGGCAAGTCACCTCTTTGCCTCAGTTTCCTCATCTATAAAATAAGCTAGAGAAGGAAATGGTAAACCATTTCCATATAGTTGCTAAGAAAAACCCAAATGAGGTCAAGATGACTGAGCAAACAACAAACAATAAAGTTAAAGGGATCTTTTATATTGATAAGATTATAGATCCATTTGAGTACTACTGGATTACGGAGTAAAAATAATAACAGACTGAACCTGTAAGTTCTTTCCTGATGTTGAAGAAACCTTTTCTATCAGTGCTGTCTGTAATGTATGATAGTAAGTTAATAACAAATATTATTATTATTAAAGAAATAACAAATATCATTAGTATTTATATGAGTTAAAAATCATTTCCTAGCATGGGATGTGGGGCTGGGACAAGTCATTGAGGAAAACATTCACATTTGTCTAAAATAAAACATTTATTTTAAAAATGGTCTAGAAAGAGATGTGAGCTTGCTCTTATTTTTACAAGTTGAGGCATATTGCTGAAGTCATGTGAACAAAACTCATGGTTTTTATTTATCTTTGAGACTGCTGAGACAGGGCTGAGAAATGACTCACATGACTAGATATACTGACCTTCCCTGGAGTCACTTGGGATTTTATTTATGAACTGGTAATGGTGACCAAACTCAAAGGGTGATTACAAACTATAGGTTAAGGAAATTGAAATTATGATTTTGCTTGGAAACTCTTGAATTTGGCAATTATATTTCTGGGTGTTTTCTTTTCTTGATCGAATGTCGCAGGTGTTCTATGAATCCTTTCAATGTCTATATTGCCCTCTTGTTGTAGGACTTCAGGGAAATTTTGCTGAATTATTTCTGTTAGTATGGAGTCCAGGTTTCTATTAATTTCTGGTTTTTCTGGAAGACCAATTATTCTCAAATTGTCTCTTCTAGACCGGTTTTCTTGGTCTGTCACTCTCTCATTGAGATATTTCATGTTTCCTTCTATTTTATCAGTCTTTTGACTTTGTTTTACTTGTTCTTGTTGTCTTGAGAGATCATTAGCTTCTACTTGCTCAATTCTAGCCTTTAGGGATTGATTTTCGGCTATAATCTTTTGGTTTTCGGCTATGATATTTTGATTTTTGGCTATAATCTTCTGGTTTTCGGCCATAATCTTCTGGTTTTCGGCCATAATCCTCTGGTATTCCTTTTCAATCTGGTAATTTCTGGTGTTCAATTTGCTTATCAGTTCATTTGGTTTTTGAGCCTCACTTTCCAATTGCAAGATTCTACCTTTTAAACAGTTATTTTCTTGCCAGATCTCTTCCATTTTCCTCAGAATCTCAGTTTTGAACTCTTCCATAGCTTGTGAGGAGTTTTCCTTATTTGAGGAGGGTCCAGATGCTTGTTTGTTCTCCTCCTCTGTTTGCTTGGTTGTCTGGATGTTCTCTGTGTAAAAGTTGTCGAGTGTTAAAGACTTCTTTTTCTTGTTGTTAATCTTTCTCTTCTGAACTTCCTGAGACTGGGTAGCCATCGTTAGCCCAGCAGCTTCTCAGGTTTATCCTCATGCTCAGGGTCTGTCCGCGGTCAAGCCCCCTGGTAGACCCCCTTGCTTGATCCTCTGCTGGAGGTTTCTTTACAAGTCTCAGGGTGCTGCTTCTACAGTCGTATACCCGTCTGCACTGGTTCCCCACTCAGGGTTTTAGAGCTTTAGCTTGTGGTTGTGTCTGCCTCCACCCACGCCTCCGCCAGTGCCTGCGCTCTGCGCCCGTGCTCTGCGCCCTGCGTCTGCTCTTGGCGCCCTGCTCCCGCGCTTAGATTTCGCGTAAGTTCTTTGGCTTTTTGGGGTCCTAAATCTTGCTGCTCTCAGGAACAGGCCTCGGAGCTGCCAATGACTCGATGGGTGCCCCAAACTTGCTCTATTTCTTTTTAGCTGGCTTTGCCGCTATAGGTGTTGTGTGTGGAGGGGGAGGGGGTGGGGTGTTTGCTCAGCCCGTGATTTAGTGAGAGCTGTTTCACCCCTTTATAGCATGGAAATGCCTCGATTCCACGTACCTTCCACGCTGTGCCCTGTTGTGGGGTTCCTCCGTTCGTCTGGACTTGTTTTTATGTCCCCTTGAGGAGTTTTGTGTGTTTCGGTCAGGAGAGGTTAAGAGCTGCTTCTTACTATGCCTCCATCTTAACCCGGAACCTCTGAAATTACGATTTTGAAATGACCTTCATTAATAGAATTATTGAGATATGAAGTGAGGAAAAAAGCTTTTAAGGGAAATAGTTGAAGGTACCAAATGTCAAATAAATGAATATTGGAAAGAATAACATAACATTTCTCAGTGCAGCCCCTCACCAAAGGTGCTGAGAGGCTATCAAAAGAGAAATGAATAAAATGAATCCAGACCTTTATTTTTAAGTGTATTTTTTGTTTTCTCGTCATCTTTATTTATAAACATGTCTATTTTCTTTTGTGATGAAAACTAAAGAGAGAGGAAAAAGCAATTCAGCAAAATTAACCGACAGACTGATGATTCTACCAGTATATTTATTGTTCCTTCCCTATTCTTTTCCATCTCTGCAAAGGATTTGCATACTTTCCTTTCTAATATATATTTTGTTGCTGTTAAGAGGCACTAGAGGTGGAAAAAGAAAGGAAAGAATATACTAATAATTCAGAAGAGAGGTTTGAAAGTTATTTGCTGTCTTCCCATCAAACTTTTGTTGTCATTATTCTTACTCTTATTTTAAAATAATTATTTCTGACTTGCAGGTGACATAGTCAACAAGATAGAAGATGAAACTTTTTTTCCCAGTCTCTAATAACTAAAAAAAATCCAAGTGAAGAATCATGAACAAAAGAAAGGTATTATAGCTGTACCTATGGAATAAAAAAAAAAGAAAAAGCCCAAGAAGGTAATAGGGAATTAAGAGTAGAGAACACCAATCTTTAAGGTGCTTACTCAGGAATGTTTTCTTTACCTGTCTCTAATCTTACAGTATTTACAAATGGACCCATGGGCTTAAGTTTTGGGATATACTCAGGGATTTATCTGTTGTTACACATTCTCTGTCACCCCACCACACTTTCCCTTCCTCCATTATCCTGCTGCAATAAGCTATGGAGAATAACTTGATCTGGCCCCTTGGGGGAATAGCAATTAGAGAGAGAAATTAGATATTACTCTGTTTAGGAAACTCCAAGGCTACAAGCCTATAACTGGATTAAATGTTTATTGATTAACTGACCCATCTTAACCTTCCTATCCTGAAAAACCTGCACATGCTGACTCAGTTCTGCCAAAAAACTAAAGAAGGTAGAAAGCTGGGGCAAGAGGTTAGCATTTTTGCCTGTGTTAGGTCTGAAGGAAAAGGGATAAGAATCTAGGTTGGGCTAGTTTTGTTCTTATATAAGGTACTTGAATTGGGAACTGAGGTCAGTGAAAAGTAAATTCCTTAATATGAGAAGAAGCTAAGAAAACAACCCAGTCCAGTTTCAAGGATAAATACACTTTCACAACAAATCTGCAATTAGAAGAAAACAAGGCACAAAAGTCTGAGCATAATTTATTTATTGGCAAGAGTAACAATTACCAATAATGGAGACCAATGGGTTCTTTGTGATCAGAGATACACTTACAGTCTAAGCCTCCTTTTATACAATTTGGTTATATAAGATGATTATATTAGCTCTATTGGTGTGAAATTAAGACTGTGATTGGTCAATAATTATGGTGACTTGCAGGAGCTTTCTTCCAGAGTCCATGGCATCAGGAGGAGCACAGAGTTAGTCATCATTTTCTGGAACAAGCTTTGGAAGGTCCCCAACTCACCATTCCCTGTATCAGTGGAACCCAGTGCTAGGAAAAACATCTTATGACCAACTTGAATCATCCTCCATTCATCTTTTTTGCCTCTCTCAAAAGGCACAGTCACTACTGAATTGTGTTCAGAGTCATCTAAAATGTATCATAAGGCCTACACAAAAACGTTCTGAATCTCAGCTTTGGCATTTTGGTTATAATGATTTCTACTATGATTAATAAAGCTCTTAACTATTAATCAAACAATAATCAACTTCACATCTACCACCAAAAGGGGAGTTAGAAAGTGAGTGATATAAGAATATAAAGGGGAAAAAGCCATTTAAATCACCAAATTACAAGAAGAAAAAAATTAATTAAATCATAGACCATAAACAGGTAATCAAAGAGATGTAAAAATTAGAAGAAGAAGCTAAATACCAAAACATCCAAAATATTACAAACCACTTTAAAGGGATATTACAAGAAAAAAGAAATTGAAACATCTTATGAAACAGAGAACCTAGAAGAATCCCAAGATAATATGAATCTATATGTGTCTAAAAGGTTCAAGAGAGAAACCAGCAGCTTGACAAAAGATTGAAAGGAAACAGGGAAGAATTTATGGTATGCACAGAAGAAATAATTAGCGAAAACCAACCAACCAAACAAACAAAAACCAAAATAAAATCTGAATCTATTTCATAAGTCTCTCCAAAAAAAGGAAAAGACAGAACAATAGACTGGGAATACAAATGTATTGAAGTAAAAAAAAAGTAATAAAAACATTAGAAGAAGACATTGATCTCCAAGATAAGATGTGTAGAGAAAACTTGAGTATAGGCTTCCCAAAAGAACATGACAAGTTAAAAAATCTGAACACCATAATGCAAGAAATAATTAAAGAAACTGCCCAGAACTTCTGCATACAGAATTTGTTCTTATAAAATTGAATCAGTTACTTATATATCTTTGAAAGAAGACATTTGTCCTAGAAAATTTGCCAACTTTTCTCAATATCTGTCTTAATTTTAGTTGCAGTGCATCTTTCATGGTTAGAGTGCACAAGTAGAAAACTAATAGGAAAAGTTAGAAGTAGGTAACATTTGAATTTCACTTCCTCCCAAACTAGTCAAATGAAGAAAGAATATTCACATAGGTGCAGAAATATTTTTCACCCTTTCTCTACCCATCACTCCAGTGATTCCTTTCTTTTTTCTATATTTAAAATTCAGATTTTATTGGAAGAGAACTCCCTTTACTTAATCAAAGGATAATTTCTCTTCCTCCCCTACCCCACCCCAGGATTATACTATTTTTCTGAGTAAGTTGTTTTTATTCATAAGCCTATATCATTTGCTTTCAAATAGCCTATTTCATAGCCTATTTCAAGTTTTCCACCTTTTTATTTTTAGTTTTATTGATGTGTTTTGT
Source organism: Gracilinanus agilis (assembly GCF_016433145.1). Lineage (NCBI taxonomy): Eukaryota > Metazoa > Chordata > Mammalia > Didelphimorphia > Didelphidae > Gracilinanus > Gracilinanus agilis. Next base: position 456,710,315 of record NC_058132.1, read on the forward strand.
TTTTAAATTACATACATTTATAGATTACTTCCATTTCATGAGAGATCTCATAACAAAGCAACAGTTAAGTAATAACGGTTCACATGTAGCATCCCTCCAAGCCTCTTAAAAATGAACAGAAATCTATTTTTCTCTCCCTAGTGACCCTATCTTATTAAAAAAGAAAAGAAAACACTATTTTAAAAATTATTTTTATTTCTTTCATAAATATTTCCCAATTTCATGTAAAAAATCTGACAATCCATTAAAAATTTTTGAGTTCCAAATTCTCTCCCTGTCCTACATCCCTCCATCCTCCTTGACAATGTAAACAATTTGATATTGATTATACATGTGAAATCAGGCAAAGCATATTTCCACAATAGCAATATCACAAAAGAAAACACAAACAAAAATTAAACAATGGAAAAAATATGGTTTAATCTACATTCAGAGTTAATCAGTGGATAGATTTTTCATCATGGGTCCTTTGTATTGTCTTGGGTCATTGTCTTGGTGAAATCTTTAATAGAAGATTATATGAATGGTATCACTGTTATTGTGTGCAGTGTTTTCCTGGTTCTGCTCACTTTACCTTGCATCAATTCATATGTCTTCTCAGGTATTTCCTAAACCATCTTGCTTGTCATTTTTTTTTTAATTTTTTTTTTATTTTAAACCCTTAACTTCTGTGTATTGACTTATAGGTGGAAGATGGTAAGGGTAGGCAATGGGGGTCAAGTGACTTGCCCAGGGTCACACAGCTGGGAAAAGTGTCTGAGGCCGGATTTGAACCTAGGACCTCTCGAATCTAGGCCTGGCTCTCAGTACACTGAGCTACCCAGCTGCCCCTTGCTTGTCATTTTTAATAGCATAATATTATTCCATCAAAATCATATACCACAACTTGTTCTGCCATTCCCCACTTGATGGTTATCTTCTCAATTTCCAATTCTTTGCCACCACAAAAATGCTACTATAAATATTTTTATACAAATAAGTCTTTTCCAACCACTACTCTCCTTTAAAAAAAACTCTTTGGTATACAGACATGGTAGTAGTATTACTGGGTAAAAGGGTATGCATAGTTTTATAACCTTTAATTGTAGCTCTAAATTGTTTTCCAGAATGGTTGAACTGGTTCTCAACTCCACCAGCAGTACATTAGTGTCCCAATTTTTCCATATCAATTCCTTTTCTGTCATGTTAGCCAATATGATAGGTATGAGTTGGTATCTCAGAGTTGTTATAATTTGTTTTTCTCTAATTAGTAGGATATAGAACATTTTTTTCACATGACTAGAGAAAATTAATTTCTTTGTCTGAAAACTCTGTGTACATATCCTTTGACTAATAATTGAAGAATAAATTGTATTTTTAGAATTTGACTCAGTTTCCTATGAATTTGAGAAATGGAACCTTTATCAGAGACTTTTGCTATAAAAAGTGTTTCGCCCAGTTTTCTGCATTTTTCCTAATCTTAGTTGCATTGGCATTGTTTGTACAAATCTTTTTAAATTTGATGTAATAAAAACTATTCATTTTATAACCCGTAATGCTCTTTAACTCTTTTTTGGTTATAAATTCCTTTCTCATCCAAAGATCTGACAGTTAAGTGTTCCATGTTCCCCTAAGTTGCTTATGCTGATCTCACTTGTAAAGAAGGAGAAATAGAACCTCTATTATAACATAGGATTATTGTGAGGAAAGGAAAATCCTCAGGAAACCTTAGAGTTCTTTACAAATTCTTGTTGTCATCATCATCATCATCATCCCAAACAGCATCTAGTATTGTGCTGAGAAGTCACTGGGTAGGGAAATTATTATTGTGCACTTGTAAAAAATGAATTGTCTCATATGACCCCAGGACCATTTATTCTGAGGCTCAATTGCCTATAGACCATGCATTAGCTACTTGCTACTCCCACTCCTTAGCTACTTGCTTGCTGTGGCATTGTGAGTGCTCTTTCCTGGATCCCTGCTCCTTATTCTTCACTCCTTATTAGGATTTCAGACTGTCCCATTGCCTTGACCAATAGTTGACTGTTCAGCTCTTTGAAACTTTGTATAAGTTTGAGCCCAGAGTGGTTTAGGGGATTTGGATTGGAAAGAACAGTTTATGGTATTTCTGAGTCATTAATCTATCCATATAGCTGGAATTAGAGATGAGAGAAGGCTAGCAATATTACTTCTCTTTGGGCATCTGCTGTTCCCCTCTGATGTCTGCCATCCCTTTTGGGGCAGTTTTTCTCTTCTGGAGCAGACTCCCCCCTTCTTTTCCCTGCAGTTATTAATTGTTGTCTTAATTGAATTGACTATCTTGAGAAAGATATAGTTCTTTTGGGAGCGCTCTAATATTCCAGGAACACACCTACCAAAAACTCTTGGTTTCTGGATTTCCAGAAAAGACTAACAAATCTGAGAAAGACACAGACTTTTAATGGTCACAAAATATTTTACTTGTTCTATAAGCATAGCATATTTAATCTGTTTAGTTTTATTAAAGGAATAGTGGTTTATCAGTCAATAAACATTTACTTTAAAATATCATTTATTTTTAATTCTTAAAAAATTGTTCTATATTTTCTCTCTCACTCTAGCTCCTCCCCTCCCTTTCTTCTGTGACCTATGATGATATTATGGTTCTGATGGAACACATGTTATTATCTCTTCATATTAGAATGTAGACACTTCTTGTTGAGAAGGCAAGAAATATGATATTAATTATGAATGTGAAATCATGCAAAATATATTTCCATATCAGCCATGTTACAAAAAAGCAAGAAAAATACATCTTAAAAGATATATTTCAACTTGTACTTAGAGCTGAACAGTTCTCTCTCTGGAGGTGGATAGCATTTTTTAATCATAAGTCTTTTGGAACTATCAGTCAAAAATATTTTGTAAGTGCCTACAAAGGGCCAGGGACTAAGCTAAGCACTGGGATACAAAAAAAAGGCAAAAGAAAGTCCATGACCTCAAGGGGCTCACACTCTGTTGGAGGAGATAACATTCAAAAAACTTTGTGCTCACCAGATATATACAAGATTAATTAGAAATAATCAACAGAGGGAAGTACTAGTAATTAAGACAGTTAGTGTGACAGGCTTCCTATAGAAGGGAGGATTTTAGCTGGGATTTCAAGAAATCTGGGTAAGCCAGGAGGTAGAGATGGGAGGGTGGGGAATATTACTTTCCAATTTTTTTTTTGGTCCAGATCTGTAATTTTATTATTGTGAGAGTCTTAGGTAGTTGTCATCAAATAGTAGGCAACACAGCTAACATTTGTCAGTGACAGGATTTGAACCTAAGTCTTTCAGGTTCTAAGACTATGCTCCCTCTCCTTCCATTGTTATAATTAATGGAATGGAGATTTATTTTGGTGTGTGATTAGGTTCTTTGCATGTAGACTTTGACTTAAGTGCTGCTATGATTCACTGGCAGTCAGAAATCTAACTCAATATTTCCCAGGAGTTCAAAAGCTGTTTGATAAATACAAATTAAACCAAGATGAAAAATAAATAATTCTTCCTAATGGTTAACTATCCTGAGTTATTGTAGAAATCTTTATTCAAATCTTAATTATTTTCTCAGTTAATTTTCTTGTCCATGATTTATCTAAGAGAAATAATTCCAGTCAGCTATACTAACAAGTAGTCATTTTCTCATTATATAAGTAATGTGATCAGGTTAAAATTAAAGAAGAGCTTTTTTTTTCTTAAAACTGTGTAGAGACCTGACATAGCCAGGTGATTCCCAGAAAAAAAAAACTGCCTGGGGATTGAGAGAGAATTTTCTTAGAAAACAAGGCTACAGTGGACTTACCTTGCTAATAAGTACCTAAAGTTTAACTAAATCATTCCCTCCTCCGCTGAAATATTCTCTCAACTTTTTAGTTGAATGACATACTTCTTTGATATGGAAGGTCATAAACTTTTCTAGTTTCCACATGTAGTTATTATTAACTTGAGGTCTGTGAATGTGTGTGTGTGTGTGTGTGTGTGTGTATGTGTGTGTGTGTGTGTGTGTGTGTGTGTGTGTTGTGTTTACATGTATCCTCTCTAAAGATCTACCCCAGACCACCTTCGGGTTGACCTGGAACATTAGATAATCAATATCTATCACTAAAAAGAGTTTTATATAAACGGTCTTTGAGCCCAGGATTATGTTCTTAACATTTTGATAGCTATTTTTATTTAATTAGTTTCCTTCATAATCCTGTATATTTTATTTTGTGCAATTTAAAAGCAGAAAGGATCCATATGCCTCCCATGACTGCCAAAAGGGTCCATACCACAAAAAAAGGTTAAACTGTCCTCTACTAAAGTTTGCTTAAGCAATGATCCAGGACGATTCTTAGGGACTTAGGAGAAAGAACACTATCCACATCCAGAGAAAGAACTGTGGGAACAGAAACACAGAAGAAAACAATTGCTTGATCACATGGGTCGATGGGGATATGATTGGGGATGTAGACTCTAAGCGATCACTCTAGTTCAAATATCAATAACATGGAAATAGGTCTTGATCAACGACACATGTAAAACCCAGTGGAATTGTGTGTTGGCTATGGGAGAAGGGTGTGAGGAGGGGAGGGAAAGAACATGAATCATGTAATCATGATAAAACTTTCTTAATCAATAAAAAATAATAAAATAAAAAAATAAAGTTTGCTTGATTTGAGTTTTCAGTTAAAGGATTTTGATGACTATATTTACTTCTACCAAAGGACTGTGTATTAGCAACATCTTCATTCAATATTCCCCAAACATGGAGTTCTTTTCTTGGATGATTTTATCATGAAAATAGTCATACATGCTAGTCTAAAATGGCTCCTATAAATCATCTAGTTCAAATCCATTTTACAGAAGAGAAAAATGAAGCTATATGGCTTGTCCAAAGTCGCAGAATGAATAAATGATGAAACTAGAATACTCTTGTCTTGAACCCTAGCCTAGCAGACCAAATAATATGATGTCTTTTTGTCTACCTTGTTAACAAATCTATAAGCTATCCTTCTGACTTTAAGTAACAATCTTTAAAAAACCCAAAGTATACTCATATCTGCCTCTACTTAAAGAATATAGAAAATGATTCATTTTCATTTTTTTTATATTGGCAAGCCAGCCTTTCTAAAATTGAGTGGGGTCCAGAAGATAATGGTTTTGTAATACCTTTGTATGTGTCTCTCACTCTCCTTAAGCACATATTGAGCTAATTCCCTGGGGTAAAAAAAGATGCCTTCTTAATTCCATTGAAATGATTCCTCTGGGCAGCTTGGTGGTTCAGTGGATTGAAAGCCAGGACTAGCAAGAGAGAGGGGGTTCTAGGTTCAAATCTGACCTCAGATATTTCTTAACTCTGTGACTCTGGGGAAGTCACTTAACCCCAATGCCCAGCCTTTGACACTCTTCTGCTTCAGACAACTAACTACACAGTATAGATTCTAAGACAGAAGGTAAGGGTTAAAAAAAAGATTCCTCATATGCAGTAACAGGGTACCTTTTATGGGTAAATAATTAAAACACTGGGTTTAGAGGAAGAGGAAAAGGAGGACTGCTTGGACAAGGGATAACTGACAGGTAAACACAGGAAAACCAACTAGGGATGTGAGGTTTGGGGAATGGTAGTTGGTCAGTTAAACTGACATTCTCTCAGCCAGGGATACTTTATTTAATATGGGACAGAAACAACAGAAAGTAAAAAAAAAACACTTTTAATAGCTAATTAAAGGGTAAAAGATGTGGGAGAGGTCTTGTTATTCTAAAATACTATGGACAGACTGCACATAACACCTATGGGGTCAATTTAGGGTTAAAGGTCTGGGAAATCCTTCACTACACTATGCAGGCAGCTAGGACACAATGGGATCGGATGGTCTGATGGTCTTGATCAGTAGCTCAGCTATATCAGTCCAAGTATAGTCCAAGAGCACAGGTTCCAGCCAAATAAATCTTCAGAGATGTCAGGGAGACTGATCTTGCTTGTCCACCAAACAAGACAGTATTCTCAACCTGCTCTCCTAGATCTTGCTATTTGAGATGTTCCAGATGTTGCTCAGAAATACCCAAAGTCCATAGGCTCTCAGGTCAGTGGTTTCCCCCAACTCCTTTAAACCTCAACTGCTCTGAGAGAGAGTCCTTTGTGTTCAGTCCCTTGCTGTGTCCCAGGTTGGAATTTTAGCTTTTGCAGGCTAAATTTCTAAATTTGCTTTTTAAGCCTATTTCTTATTATATACCAGACTACTATATCTGGTCATGACACCTAGGCTTTCTTTCCTCTGAAAAATACCAAGCCCCCCACCTGACAAACTTCAATCACAAAATTAGCCAGCACCTCATTTTGGACTTATCCTACCAAATAATGCTCTAAGTTGTCAGCCAGGATTACCTCATGTCAATCCAAGAATGTAAGCAATGTAAGGCAAATTAAATACTCCTGGGCCATAAAATTAAACAAAAAGACATTGCTTGCAATCATATTAAAATGAAATATAATTTAAGTTAAAAACCATTAAAATTACTTAAAATGATATTAAAAGTGTACCATTCCTAATTAAAATAGATACTACTCTCCTCCGTAACATTTTCCAAAGCAGCATTGCTGGGTCATTAAGATAATGGAAAGGGCAATTAGAAATCCATCATATCTCAGGAACCCCAACTCCTCCTGATATAGATTTTTTTTAATGTGACAAGGAAGCTTCATCGAAGGTTCAGTTTTTATTCCTCAGGACTAACTAAATTCCAAAAACAATTTCTTTGTCTCTTTAAAGGGAAACCAACCCGTCCCATCCTCTTAGCATACAGGGAATTACCCTGAGAGTTTCCATCCACATCAAAACCACAAAAAGGAGTATATTTAAGCAGAAAACAGACATTGGTGAAATCTATATGTGGAAGAGATCAGGAAAAAAGGGAAAATCACATACTTATACAAAAATATTTTTAGCAGCTTTTTTTATGGTGGCAAAGAATTGGAAACTGAGGGGATATTTATCGATTGGGGAGTGGTTAAGGAAGCTGTGGTATATGGTTGTAAAGGAAAACCATTGTACCATCAGAAATTATGAACAGAATGGTTTCAGAAAAACCTGGAAAGACATATAAGAAGTGATGCAAAGTCAAGTGGGCAGAATCAGGAGAACAGTGTCTACATTAATGGAAATGTTGTATGTGATCAATTGTGAAAAACTAAACTATTATCCTCAAAACAAGGTTTCACAATAACTCCAAGGGACTTATTACTAAAACCAAACCAAACCAAAACAACAAAAACTACTATCCACAAAAAAAGAAGGAACTGTTGGAATTCAACTACAGATCAAAGCATGTCATCCTTCATGAATTTTTTGTTGTATATATGAATGGCTTCATTCCCGACATGGGGAATATGGAAATATATATTGGATGAAAGCATGGATATAACCTATATCACACTATTTACCACTCAGCAAGGGGGAGAGGGAGGAAGGGAAAGAATCCTAATCACAAAATGTCAGAAAATAATTATCAAATATTGTTTCTACATGTATTCGATAAAAAAGAAAAAACATTAGTAAATAGTGATGGTCTACATTAAAAAAAAACCAATAGATTTTGGCAAGTTGAAGAGTGTCATGTGGGAAGAATGTGAAACAAAGACCAGATGAGTGTCATGGGACCATTGAAGCAACACAATGAATGCGCTCTGGGGAAAATTAGTATTTTTCTCTGTTTTCTCTACATTTTACTCATGTTTGAAAGCTGCTACTTTGGGAGAGGCAGTCAGAAACAGTTTTCATATGTGTTTTTATGTTCCTCCTGCCTTGCTAGGTTTGTGAATCTTACTCACTAACTTATTCAGTTTTGGATACAGATAATCCAAAATTGTTTCCTCAGTAAACCATGTCTCCAATTCATTATAAGAAGAGCTATATCTAACCAGCTGAACCCACTCCCTGTCTTTGGAGAGGTTAAGCATGTTTCCTTGGGGCATAGAATTTAAGTGTGTTCAGGAAGGGGCTAATAAGATATGAAGGGACTCTAAACATGTTTTATGAAGAACAGATTATTAATATAAGACTAGAAAACTACCATAACTATCAGTAGTTGACATTTATTTAGTGTTTTAGAGCTTACAAAGCTTTTATGGATATGATCCCATTTAATCTTCATAACATTCTTGTGAAGTCAGCCAGACAGATATTATCCCTGTGTCATGGGTAAGGAAAATGAAGATCAAAGATTTTAAGTGATCCAAGATTTAGGACAGACATCATAAATACTTTCAAATAGTTCAAGGACTGTTATTAGAAAGATTAGCTTGATTTCGTGTTAATCAACAAGGTAGGGCTAGACTTAATGGATTGAATTTGTAGGATGGATGATTTCAGTATAAGAAAAAAATGTACGATCATTAGAGTTGCCCCCAAATAAAATGAGCCACCTCAGAGGTTAGATGTCAAGTGGAAGGAAAATCAGGCTTCTGTCTTTTTCCAGAGGGCAGGAATAGAACCAATCCATAGAAGTCACAGGGATAGAGATTTCACCTTAACCAAAGGAAGAACTTTCCAAAAATAGAACAAACCAGAAGTGGAAGGACTGTCTCACTTTCTTTGTCACTGCACATGTTAAACAGTGTCTTGATGTGCACCTGTCAAAAATGTTGTTGTTGCTGTTCAGTCATTTTTAATCTTCTCTCTGTGGAGAGGGATGCCAAATCACCCATTACAGTTGGTCTCCTGATGTCAGGTAGTAACAAGAAGCAGAGGAAGCAAAGGCAACATCAGAATGGCTGAACAGAAGAAATGCCTCTGATATAATCACTGATTCTTCTTTGTGATTCATAGGGTCCAATTCTTCTGACCTACTTGGGATCTACCCTGTTTGCCTCTATTTCCTCATCTGTACAATGAGCTGGAGAAGGAAATGGCAAACCACTCTAGTTTCTTTGCCAAGAAAATCCCAAAGTGGGTCATGGAGTCTGACATGATTGAAAAAAGACAAAGAATAATCGGTGACTATATATTTTTTGAAGATACAATCCTGATGTTCCCCTTGATTCCCCTGCTCATTATTACCATCTTATATGAGGAAACCTACTATGAACCTCAATGGGTGATTTGGCATCACCCTCCCCATGGAACAGATTGTCACAATTGAAGACTCAGTTCTTTCAAAGTGGGGAGGAGGAGGATTTTTGGTCTTCATTCTCTTCTGCATTTGTTCATTTTTTTCAAGTGATTGCAAATTTCATTTTTTTGTGTTTATTTGTGCCTTATACCCTTTTCCCTTTTTTTTCCTCAACATATTCTAGGCTAGGTTTCCCACAACACCAAGATTAAGATTGTTCAGTAATAGTACTAACATGATTTAAATGGTGGAAAGTTCTCTTTAAGACCTTTCATACCCTTTCATACCTTGCCACCAAGGAATGGGGAGTGATAGAATCAATACCTACTAGAATTCTCTGCCCTCCACTTTCCCCCAACATCATCTAGGTTGGGTTAGTTCTTTCCTTGAAAGGCAAAAGAGTCATCCTTCAAGACTTGTTTGGCCCAAGGCCCAAGGCTGAAGCTTGGTTTCCATTTACATTACTTCCTAGTGATCTCAGAGAGTAATGATATGTTTTCCTAGTAACTTAAAGGCATGACCAATATGTGAAGTCCAGGTCCTTCAAATTTGATGTATATACCACGATCATGCCCTGCTGACCAGAAATACTTCTGAATGAAGGCAAGGATGGTCATGTCTATCTAAGGTAACTGCTATATTCTTGTTGAGTTTCCTTTCTGTGTTATGGCTAAGCAAACTTAATTGTTTATATATCAAAGATGACGCAGTCATTCCCTGCATCCCAGACCATCAACTATCATCCTGACTCTGGGAGAGTGAGATTGGTGACTTTGTGTAACTTTGCTTCACTTAAGACCCAAGTCAAGTCAAGACATCACCCCATGATGTTGTTGGTCCTCTTGGAAATAGAGGACAAACAATGAAAATAAGAATAAAAACGATCTATCAGTATCTCATTTCATTCCAATATTGGACTCATTACCCCTCATACAAGCCCTGTCTGCCCTGTGCTGTTCCATTTAGGGTAGCGGGCAGGAAAAGTGACATGTCCATTCATATTACTTGTTTAAACTGTAACTCATCAAATACAATCTGTCTGGTAAGACAGAACCTCCAAGATTTACTATCCACCTTTTAGGCCTCAGATACTAACACATGACCTGCTGATGAAATCCAGAAGAACCTTTGCTATCTACTTCAATGAAGCACTCTTGGGATTTGGGGGCCTTACAGCATCCCTCCACTTGAACTCTTTTATATATGTTTTCCCCTAATTAGAGTGTGAATGTTTTGAGAGCAGGTCCTTATCTTGCTTTTCATCTCTGTGATCCCCATCACCTAGCACAGTTTTTGCACAAAGTAAAGACTTAAATATTTTTTCCATTTATTCATTCACAAATTCATCCAGCATTCAATATTATTTTTACAGATAAATACTGCATGAATTGGAGAAGGAACAGACTTGAGTCAGGAAGACCAATAAGGAGGCTCATGTAATAGACTTGAGTGAGAAATGATGTGGGCCTGAGTGAACAGAAAAGATTGGATCCAATAAATTAATATTTTATTATATTTATTATATATACATTATTTTATTGCAAATAAAATAAAAGACAGAATTGACCAATCTTGGTAACTTGACCTCCTACAAGACACTAGGGATACAGAAGTCAAATAGTCCTTTCCCTCAAGAAATGTTGAGTCTTCTGAGCCTTTGATTCTTCAAGTATAAAATGGTAATAATAATAATAGTTATTGAGACACAAGTAACATAATGAGAATAAAACCCTTTACAAATCTCAAAGCACCATGCAAATGTCAGCTATTATTATTATACCATGTTGCCTTTTCCTAAAGAGCTTCTGTTTTCAGATTTACTGTAAATCACTTGTCTCATTATAGTTGGTAAAAAACAAATTGGATTTTTTTCACCTGGGATAATTGCTTGCAGTTTAAAAATAGCTTCAGTTTCAGATTCACTATGATGATTTGATGCTAGTTACAACTTACTGCATTTGGCTTACTGTAAAAGGACTTAGAAATGGTTTGCCTTTTAAAGCCCTTCAAAACTTATCCCCTTCCTAACTTTCCTGGTTTTTGATGCCTTATTTCCCTCCATGTACTCTGCAATCATGGGACACTGGCCTCCTTGGATACTGGCTGGTCTCTTTGATGTTCCTAGCACATTGTACTCCATCTCCAGTCTTCACTGACTGGTCACCATACCTTCTCTTGGTTTCCTTGCCTTCCAAGTGTCAGCTGAAGTCCTATTCTTTGCAAGAAGCCTTTTCCAATCCTCCTTAATTTTCATCCCTTCCTTCAGAGACTGCCCCCAAGGTATACTGTGTGTTGTACTTAGTTTTTTGAATATTCTCTACCACATTAGACTGAGTTCCCTGAAGGCCAGGACTGGTTGTTTTTTGCCTTTCTTTGAATTCCCAGAGATTAACACTGTGCCTAGCACATCAGGAGGAGTTTAATGAATGCCGTGAGTTGACCACCTATTGTATAAACTCACTAATGACCAAATTATCAGAAGAAATTCTCTGAGAAAAAGCAAAAAAATTACAAGCTTCAAAGAAACATTTGGATTTCTTGCTTACTAGGTAAAGTTTGTCTCCTCTGCTGTCTTAAAAATAAATAGTTGGAAGTAAGAACTATTATAAGTAAGAAGTACAAGGGTTGACCCAGGAAGAAGAGCAAACAGAGGTCTAGTCAGCTAAGAATGAGTTCTGTCATAGGGCAATGTGGGAAACTGGGGTGAAAACTGAAATCCTAATCAGAAATGAGAGAATAAGGAAATATTGTGACATAGCCTCTCCATTCAGAAAGTTAACAGTATTTTAGGTCGTCTGTTCACTTTTAACTCCTTCTTCCCTCAGGCTCAGGAAGCTTCATGAGAGGAGCTGGCAATCTCCATCACTTCCTTACCTCTGGCTTGCTACACTTGAGTCTTTGGGGGAATTTCCTCTTTGAATAGGATCTAAGACTCTCCTTTCTGTCTGTTTGTCTGTCCATCCATCTGCCTGTCTGTCTCTCTTTCTCTCTTCCTGTCTCTTATTCTCTCTGTTTTTCTCTGTGTCTCTGTGTCTCTGTGTCTCCCTGTCTCTGTCTCTCTCTTTTAGTTTGAGATTTGACAGACTCCAGGGAAGTCAGAAGGTAGAGATAAAGAGGGAGAGCATTCTGGGAAGCATAGGAAATAGTCAATGAAAATGCCTAGAGATGGAGTCTATTATTTAAAAAAGAATAAAGAAAGCCAATGTCACTGGATCAAATAATTTTTGGGGATGTGTATATAAGGTTATGAAGAGCTTTGAATGCCAAATGGAGGATTTCATATTTGATCCTGAAGTGATAGGGAGCCAGTGGAGTTTATTGAGTAAGGAGGAGTGACATGGTCAATTCTCTATGGTAGAAAGATCACTTTGACAGCTTTGAGTAGGATGGAATGGAGTGGGGAGAGACCTGTGACAGACAGACCAATGAATGGGGTGTTGCAGTAATTCAATGTCAGAGGAGAGAAGGGAGTGTTGTAAAGGTAAAATGGATAAATCTTAGTAACAGATTATATATGGGGGTGAGAAAGGGAGTGAGGAGTTGAGGATAACATTTAGATTATAACTGGAAGGATAATGGTACATTCGACAATAATAGGGAAATTTGGAAAGGGGAGAGTTTCAGGGGAAAGATGAGGCATCCATTTTTGACATGTTTAGTTTAAAATATCTACTGGATATCCAATTCTAAATATCCAAAAGGCAAATAGAGATGCCGACTAGAATAATCAGGGAGGTTAGGTCTGGATAATTAGATATGTGAATTATCAGGCAGCTATCCCTTATTGGTGTAGAAAGAACATTGGTTTTGGAATTGGAAAGTCTTTGTTTAAGTTCGCTTTTGGAAAGCCACTTAAAATACTTATTTAATTTATTTTTGGTTATACTAAAGGGCTGAGGGGGTCTCCTTCCCACTCTCTCCACCTTGCACTAGAGAAGATATCATTTGACTATAGTTATATGTATGTATATATGTATATGTATACATGTAAAACTGTGCCATGCTTTATTCTATTTGTCAGTTCTTTTTCCAGAGGCAGATATTCACAGATTTCTTCAAACAGTATTACTATTGCTGTATAAAATATTCTCTTGGTTCTGGGAAAGTTATTTTGACCTCTCTTAGGCTATTTCTCTGCTTGTAAATTACCTGACAACATAGGGTTGTAGTGAGGGTCAACTATAATGACTTGTTTTGATCAGTCCCATCTACAACCTTCATTCTATCTTTTATTCTTTTCTAATCCTTTCTTCTATATTCATTTACCAATTCTTCCTTCATATCTCTTGTATCTTTTTTTTATCATAAGATATCACTTCTAAACTAATGTTACATAAGAATAGATCTAATTATATCATTGTGTTAAATATTTAGTGACTATTTTAAATTTAAACTCTTGGTCAGCATTAAAAATCCTTCACAATTTAGGGCTAATCTACTTTTCTAGCCATATTTCCTATAACTCATTTTTGCCTATATAGCATTTCAGCCAAATGTGACAAACTTGCTCTCCCCTGAATATACCCCATACTTTCCATGCTTTTCCCCTTTGCTCATGTTGTGTCTTGAGACTGGAGCATCCTTTTCACCATTCTTCTTTTGTTGAATTCCTACCCCTACTTTAAAACCCGACTCAAATTCTACCTTCTCCAAAGAAGTCACCAGTATGTCCAATAAAGTGGCATCATCTCACTGCTGGCTACAACATCAAAAGAAATGAAAAGAAAACATGAAATATTCACCTATAAACAAACAAACAAAAAGCAACATGAAGAGTCCAAAAGGTCTGATACTGGTCCTGGGGTCAGGAAGAGTTGGGCTCAAATTCAACTTCAACTTTCTAGCTGTGTGACCCCAGGCAAGTCATTAATCTCTGACTGCATCAGATTCTGTAACTGTAAAATGGGGATAATAACTACTACCTAGACTTATTGTGAGAAACAAATAATACTTGAGTATTGACTAACAATGAGCCTCATCACAGTATCCAGCACATAAGAGGCCCAAATGCTTGTTCCCTTCCTCATCTCTCTACTTTGTCTTTTTATTTTCTGGTTGGCGTTATGCCTAGAATACTCTCCTTCTCAGAGATGTGCTCATAAATATTTAGCAACTGATTTCTCTGGAGGAAAAATGTACATAGGACCCACTCTTAACTTTAATCTATATTAACATTTTCCCATTACTTTCTTAAGTTGAGATCATCAACAACTCTCTTTAACAAAGATTAAAAAATGAAAACAATTCAGCAAAACTAATCAGCATATTGACAAACATAGGCAACATTCCTCAAGTATTCCTCTATTTCTTAATTAAAAGAGAGAGTAGAGGGCATGTGCAATGATGTCATCTCTTCTCTGGGCCTGAACTTTTGTCCTTTGAAGTAGAACAGTGACACACAAAGATTTAAATAAGCAATTTCTATCCTTTTCAGAGAAAGTAAAATTTTTATTTAGTTTGCAATGTCTTTCACTCAATAAGTATTACCTCACTTAGAATTTGGCCATTTTTTTCTTTCAATCATTTGATCTATATGTGGATGTTTCACAGATCTTTTTCTCCAGCCTTAACCTCTCGCTTAAGCTTTCATATGATACTCCTTCCCTCCATTTTCCTGCTTATTAAATCATCTTTGCTATTACATTGTCACCTCAAAAACCTAATGTATCTAAAACTAAATTCATACATCACTCTAAAATAAGATGCCTGTCATTTTTGACCCAATTCCACAATTAGCATGACCACCCTTCTAGTCACCCAGATTTGGAATTTCAGAATCATTTCCTTAAAACATTTACCCTTCTTAAATACTCACTTTTAAAAACACTAACTCCAACCTCTAGTCCAATTAAAAATCTCCATTTTCTTCCTTGCCAAACCAACTCTACCAGAAGCCCTATAATTTCATTGAGATTTCATTTCAGATTATACTGGTTCTGCTGACAAAAAGGCATTCATTCAGGAACGAGAGGGGGGAATTAAAAAACACCAAGATTTGTACATTAAGACCCTGTCTATTTGCACAGAAGTCCAGGATATATTCTACAGGATAAAGTCTAAAAATTGTATTCAAAGTTGTTCAGTCTAGTCTCAATCTACTTTTGCAAACTACTACTCAACAGAACCCTCTGTTTGAATTAAACTGAGTTTCTCACTAAATCATTAATATATTACTTATATATTTTTACTCTTGCACCTTTGCCCTAATTTCATTCTGAATTTAAGGAACCCTTTCCTTACCTCTCTCTGCCTATCTAAATTCTGCCCATATTTTAAGGTTCTCTCGCCTTCTCCACAAAGCCCATGCATTGAATCATAGGGTGGGTCAGAATATTTGAGTGGTGAAGGCAGAAGAATCCATGAGCTCTAGGACTAATTTAATTTCCTTGAGTCTCTTCCAGACAGAATGAACTTCTTTAAACCTATTCCAGTGAGGACCCACATTCCTTTCCAACGTGCATAGTCTTTGAAGGTGGCATATGATGTGTGTATAACCTTTATCTTGTGTGTCCTTGGCACAAAAATTATAAGGACTTTATTAACGATGTGAGAGGAAGTGGGATTTTTTTTTAATCAAATGGTAGAATTTTTTTTTTAGCCAAGACATATTCAAGCCTCACCTCTGACAGATACTCTCCGGACGACCCTAGTCAAGTTATATCCTCTCTTATATCCCCAGGCAGCTCTCAAATATCATATGTTACAGCCTCAAATTGCTAGAGGGAGTTTCCTCATGGGGAATATTCCTTATAATAATGAAATCACAAGTCTGGTGCCAAATTCAAGATATTCTATAGAGCACTTTCTAGTTTCTGCCACAACCTCCCTATGAGGCAGGGTTATAGAGGTGAGGAAAGCACAGTTCCAGGGAACTGGATTGACTTTTCCAGGTACGCGAGAAGCCGAGGCAGGACTTAAATGTAGGTCTCATGATTGCAAATCTTTTTCTTTTCCATCCATGTCACTGGGTTTTCTCTGAATCGTTACATATTATTACCAGGACACGAGGCTGTAGGAATAATTGAAGATGAGGCAATATGTCTATTGTTGTCAACATCACTCAGCAGTTGATTAAATGTGGAGGGTGAAAATGGTTTTACTTGCTAGTGTGGTCACATAGACAAAATCATGGCTTTCTGTAGAGTATACCCAGTGCCCCCAATTTACTTAGGCTTTACTTAGGCTGGTTTTCCAGCACAGAATTCTGTCTTTATGCATTGTGCCCTCATTTTGCTTATAGTTCTCCTACCTTCTTTTTGGCCTAATTAGGTTGTACACAATCTCTGGGTTCAGGGTCTATGCTGCTTTTTATTCTTTAGATGGAAGCTTGCTCATTAACCAAATGTTTTAATAGTGTCATAGCCCTGAATAATAGGAGAATATCTTAATAACATGGGTCTAAAAATGTAATGAAGTTCATATACCATATGGGTCCAAATGTAGATCTTACTTTTCCTTCAGATAGGCTCTTATATAAAAGCTCAGTACAGCCTTTATTAGTCTCCCCTCTCTGCCACTGTGTTTACATCTCTCTCTCTGTCAATGTAGAAACTTCCTCTCCCAGTACAGATTGGCCCTTGCCTTCCAGTGTTTTTGAGAAGATCAAATGGATATTGATTAATATTGTAAATATTTAAATAATAAATTGAGATAATAATTGTGAAACATTTAACATAGTGACTGGCACATAGTGAATACTCTATGTGTTAGGTATAAATAAGGAAAAATTCCCAACGAAGAAATTTAATGAACAGATTGACTAATATGTTTTTTAGACTGTGAGAGACAACTTGGATCATTGTTTCCCCAAAAGTCTTCTGTTTTCACTGCCATGGTAATCTTTTCATGCAGTGCTTCCTGTACTAATTTGTTCCAATTTCCATAGTTTTACAAGCTTGGAGTTATCATTGATTCTTCCCTTTCCCTCATTTTCCAACCCTCATCTCCTATATTCAATCAATTGTCATCTTATCAATTCTACTCTCATAATGTCTCTTAGAGACATTGATCCCCTTCTCTCTATTTGCATGGTTGCCACCATAGTGTAGGCCCTAATCACCTCTCAGTTGGGTTACTGTTAAATCTCCTAATTGGCCAGTTTTCTTTAATTAATGTTTTCCCCTCTACAATTCACCCTCCAGAGAGGTGCCAAAATAATATTCCTAAAGTACAAATCTGATTAGACCATTTCCATGCTCAAAAACCTTGAGTGATTTTATAATTAAAATATAAGCTTCTCTCTTTTGTATTTAAAGTCCTTAACATTTCTACATCCAGGTTACACACTATTTCCCTTTGATTCGAGTCAAATTACTATTCCTTTAATATATTTCCTCCCCATCTCTGACTTTTTGTTAATTTTCCCCTATTACTTGGAATGTATCCTCCCCCTCTCCTCCTCTTGGAATCTCTGGCTTCTTTCAAGATTCAATTTAAAGGCTGCTTTCTAGGAGTGGGAGGAAGAGTCAAGATGGAAGAGTAGAAGCAGGGAAAACTCAAAACTACCATGAGAATCTTCTCCAAACAATCTTAAAATAATGCCACAAAATGAAAACTGGTATGAAAGAATCAACAAGGCGGCTGAGTGAAGCAACATTCATGTAGACAACTTGAAAAGTAGGCAGAGAGCGCTGGGGCACAGGGGTAAAAGGGGAACACATCTAGTGAGAGACTACAACAAGGAGTAAGGAGCAAGCCAACAGCAAGCCCTCCCTTCCTCTCCCCATCCTACACCTACTGTTCCAAGTTCTGAAGCTGGGCTCAAACCAACATTCAGACTTCAAGACCCTGCTAAACCAATAGCAGTACAACCTAATACACACCCCTAAAATTCCAAGCAAACCTGGAATTTCAATTTAAGACTTTCTGTGCTGCATGCCTAATCTGTGTAAGTCCAAAGCAAGGCCAAGAACCCCAGTGCCAGTTTATAGTGAGTACATAAATCTCATTTTGAGGCAGTCTGTGAGCACTCCAGGACAGAATAAACCTATCCCCAGTGAAAGCAGTCCCTAAAGTGCTGGCGTATGGGATCCCAGATAATACATGGCTCCTACATAAAAAATGACCAGGTATTAAGGCATAAAAACTTCATAATTAAAACCAGGAAAGTAGAAATAATAAATGCATCCTTTTCAGATCATAATGCAATAAAATTGTAATAAAAAAGCTCAGTGGAAATAATCAATAATTTTATGAATGAGAATGACAATGAGGGGGCAGCATATCAAAATTTATGGAATATAGCCAAAGCAATATTTAGGGGAAAATTTATATCTCTAAACCCTTATATCAATAAAATAGAGAAAATGCAGATCAACAAATTGGTCATGCAACTAAAAAAAACTGGAAAACAAACAAGTTAAAAATCCTTAATTAAAGAGTAAATTGAACATCCTAAAAATTAAGGGAGAAATTAATAACATAGAAAATAAGAGAACCATTGCACCAATAAATAAAACTAGGAGCTAGTTTTAATAAAAAAAACAAATAAAATAGACAGAGCATTTGTTAATTTGATTAAAAAAAGGAAAGAAGAAAATCAAATAATAAGTATCAAAAATGAAAAGGATGAACTAGCTACCAATTAAGAGGAAATTAAGACAATCATTTGGAGCTTTTTTGCCCAATTATATGCCAATAAGACTGACAATCTAAGTGAAATGGATGAATATTTACAAAAATACAATTTCCTTAAATTAATAAAAGAGGAATTGGAATACTTAAATAATCCCATCTCAGATAAAGAAACTGAACACGCCATTAATGAACTCCCTAAGAAAAAATTCCCAGGGTCAGATAGATTCACAAGTGAATTCTGTCAAAATTTTAAAGAACAATTAATCCCAGTATTACATAAACTATTTGGGATAATAGCAGAGAAGGAATACTACCAAATCCTTTTTTATGAAACAAATACAGTACTGTTACCTAAGCCAGGAAGAGAAAAAACCAAGAAAGTTATAGGCCAATTTCATTTATAAATATAGATGTAAAAACTTAAACAACTGAAAAAATATTATTTGCTCATGGGTAGGCTGAGCTAATATAATAAAAATGACAATTCTACTTAAATTAATTCATTTATTCAGTACCATACCAATTAAACTACCAAATAATTATTTTATAGAACTAGAAAAAACAATAATAAAATTCACCTGAAAGAACAAAAGGTCAAGAATATCATGGGAACTAATGAAAAAAAATGTGAAGGTGACCTAGCAGTACCAGATCTCATACTATATATACCAGATCTCATACTATAAAGCAGTAATTAATCAAACAACCTGGTACTGGCTAAGAAATAGAATGGTATGTCAATGGACTAGATTAGATACATAATATAAATGTGTAAATTACCTTAGCAACCTATTGTTTGATAAACCCAAAGATCCTAGCTTTTGGAATAAAAGCTAAATTTAACAAAATTTATTTAACAAAAACTGCTGGGAAAATTGGAAAGTAGTATGGCAGAAGCTAGGTATAAACCAGTATCTCATACCCTATACCAAGATAAGGTCAACATGGATAAATGATTTAGATATAAAGTGATATCATAACTAAATTAGGGGAACACAGAATAGTTTTTTTGGCAGATCTTTGGAGGAAGGAAGAATTTATGGCCAAACAAGAGATAGTATTATAAGATATAAATTGAATAATTTTTGTTACATTATATTAAAAAGTTTTTGAAAAAATAAAACTAATATAACCAAGATTAAAAGGGAAACAACAAATTGGGGGAAAATTTTTATAACAAATGTTTCTGATAAAGGTCTAATTTCTCAGATTTGGGAGAACTAAGTAAAATTTATAAGAATACAAGTCATTCTCAAATTGACAAATGTTCAAAGGGTATGAACAAGCAATTTTCAGATGAAGAAATCAAAGTCATCAATAACTATATGAAAAATGTTCCAAATCACTCAATTAGAGAAACACAAATTAAAACAATGTTGAGGTAACACATCACACCTATCAAATTGGCCAATATGGAAGTAAAGGAAAGTGATAAATGCTGGAGGACATATTGTAAAATTGAGGCATTAATGCTTTGTTGGTGGAGTTGTGAACTGATCCTACTATTCTGGAGGGCAATTTGGAAACATGCCCAAAGGATTATAAAACTGTGCGTACCCTTTTATTGGGTGATACCACACCTGGGTCTGTATTCTAAAGAGATAATAAAAAAGGGGAAAGTACCTATTTGTACAAAAATATTTATAGCAACTCTTTTTGTCATGGCAAAGAATTGGGAAATTGAGGGATATCCCTCAATTGGGGAATGGCTGAACAAATTGTGATATATGTTGATGATGTAATACTATTGTGCTATAAGAAATGATAAACAAGATGATTTCAGAAAAAGCTGGAAAGATCTGCGGGAACTGATGCAGAGTAAAATAAGCAGAATTGGGAGAACATTGTACATAATAAAAGCAATATTGTATGATGGTTATCTGTGAAAACTTGGCTATTCTCAGCAATGCACTTATCTAGGATAATCCTTAAAGACTTATGATGGGGAGTGCTATCCACTTCCACAGAAAGAACAGCTGGAGTGTCTTTTACATCAGTGCATTATGTGGTTTTATTTTGAGGTTTTGATTAAGTATGAGTGTGCTCTTACAACAATGACCAATATGGAATTGTATTTTGCCTGACAATAAAAAATTTTTTAAGTTTGCTTTCTGAAGAACTCTCATGGTCTAATCAACTGCTCATGCCTTCTCCTCTAAAGCTCTGCTACCTTTCATCTACTTTCTTGTATTTGTAAGGGAATGGGACTGAGGTTACAGAAGTACGAAATTTTTGTTCTCTCTCTCTTTAGAATTTAAGTTATATAAGGGCCAGGACTATATTTTGATTATTTTCTTTTAGTTTTTTAAATAACATTTTACTTTTTCCCCAATTACATGTAAAAATAATTTTTAACTTAAAAAATATTTGCACCTACTTCTCTCCTTCTCTTCCTCCTCTACTCTCTCCTTTCCTTGACATGATTTTATTTGTATGGAAATATTTCATTGAACTTTGCAGATATTTTGGTTTTTATTATGGAAGGTTTCTGGCAACACTGGTTTGAGCAAGTGTATTTATTGCCACCATTTTGGTAATTCTCAAAACATTTCCAACTTTTTCATTATTGTTTTATCTGTTATGGTGACCTGGGATCAATGATCTTCGATATTTCTATTGTAAATGTTTCGGGTACCATGAACTATGCCCATACAAGATGGCAAACTTAATTGATAAATGTTGAATATTTTCTGACTGCTTCACCTATTGGCTGTTCTCATATCTCTCTCCCTCTCTTTGGGCTTCCCTATTCCCTGAGAGACAATAATATTGAAGAATATTACATAAACTTAGTTGAAAAAGCAGAAATAGTGATCTAAAGTATTGACTGATTTTAAAAGAAGTTTTACTATACCAGCCACACCACTGCTGGGTTTGTACCCCAAAGAGATAATAAGGAAAAATACTTGTAAAATATTTATAGCCATGGTCTTTGTGGTGGCAAAAAATTGGAAAATGTAGGGATGTCCATTGATTGGGGAAAGGCTGAACAAATGGGGGAATGACTGAATGAATTGTGGTATCTGATGGCGATGGAATACTATTGTGCTGAAAGGAATGATGAACAGAAAGATTTCTATGTGAACTAGAAAGACCTCCAGGAATTGATGTAGAGTGAAAGGAACAGAACCAGAAGAACATTGTTCACAGAGAGATACACTGTGACACAATGGAATGTGGAAGACTTTTCTACTAGCAGCAATGCAATGACCCAGGAAAATCCAGAGGAACTTATGAGAAAGAACGCTATCCACATCCAGAGAAAGAACTGTGGGAGCAGAAACACAGAAGAAAAACATATGATCGATCACATGTTTTGATGGGGATATGATTGGGGTTTTGAAGTTAAAAGATCACTCTATTGCAAATATGAATAACATAGAAATAGGCTTTGATAACTCAGTGGAATTGCCTGTCAGCTCCAGGAGAGAAAAATCATGAATCATGTAACCTTGGAAAAATATTCTAAATAAATAAAATAAAAAAAGAAGTTCTACTAGTTCCTAAAGAGATCAAAGGTAGGAGGTAAGGACCTCTTTTACAAAAAATATTTATAGCTGTTCTCTTTGGGGTGGCAAAAGATTGGAAACTGAAGGGATATCCATCGACTGGGGAATGGCTGAAGAAATGGTGGTATATGATTGTAATGGAATGCAATTGTTCCATAAGAAATGAGAAAAAAGATGATTAAAAAAACCTGTAAAAACTTATATGAAGTGATGCAAAGTAAAGTAAGCAGAACCAGGAGAATGTTGTATACAGTAACAGCAATAAAGTATTATCATCAATGATATAATTACTTTCGGCAATGTGAGGAACCAGGACAATTGCAAGGGACTCATGATAAAAAAGGCTCTCCATTGCTAGAAGGAAATGAGGGAGTTTGAATGTAGACTGAAGATGTCATTCTTCACTTTATTTCCTTCATTAATTTTCCTCTAATGTAAGCAATATGAGTCTTCTTTCAAATGATGAACATGGATAGAAATTATATAATTTGGAATTTACAATTTATATAATAATGTATATAATTTGAAAAATTAAATAAAATAATGGAAATTATATAATTATATGTAATAAATACATAAATAATAAATATATAAAATATAATTATATAATGGAAATATATATTACATAATGACACACGTACAACCTGTGTCATTTTACTTGCTGTCTTGCGAAAGGGAGAGGAATGAGAGGGAGAGAACCTGGATGGCAAAATGTCAGAAACAATTATTAAAAATTGTACCAACTTGTAATCTTGGGGAAAAAAACAACTTTCAAAGAAGTCCTATTGTAGATAAAATGCTATCAAACAGCTTCAGAAACTATAGAGAACTCTTTAGTGAAAGGAAGAGTCAATTGATGGGTAAAATTTCATTGTTGTTATTTTTAAGAAATTGCCATAGCCACCCTAACCTTCAGTAACCATTCTCAGTCAGCAACCATCAACACTGATTGAACCAAGACCCTCCACTAGAAAAAGAGCCTTGCTGAAGGCTTAGATGATGGTTAGCAATTTTTAGCAATAAAATATTTAAAAATAAGGTATGTAAATATTTTTAGACATACTATTTGCCCATTTAATAGAGTACACTGTAGTATAAATATAACTTGTTATGTACTGGGAAACCAGAAAATTGTGTGACTTGTTTTATTGCAATATGATTTTATTGCAATGGTTTGGAATGGATCCCACAATATCTTCAAGCTATGCCTTTATACCCTGTGTTTAACAAGATGCCTTGGACATAAGCAATGAATAATTATTGGTTCATTGATTGATTAGTTGACTACTAGCTATGTAAGCTTAGATAAATCACTTAAAGACTTAAGAGTCCCTATTTCATCTTTTATAAACTAGGCATAATAATAACTGTAGTAGGTTCCTCACCAGGTTGTTGCTGACTCACATAATAATATTCTAATAATAATATACCTGAAGTGCTGTAGAAATGTAAGTTATTTCATGTGGCTGTAGTACTTTTAGAAATATGTAATCTCATATTTAAGGTCTTGGAGGGGGAAATATCATGAAATGCCTCTTATGGAACCCATCTTCACATCACATAGGCATCAAGAGTCTAACAGCTAGTAACACAGTGTAGGACAGACATAGGATGTGAAGTCAGGAAGATGAGTTCAAATTCCACTTCAGATACTTACTAGCTATGTGACACTAGGCACATCACTTAGCTTATGTTTAAACAGTTTCCTTGTCTGTAAAATGAAGGTGCTAATAGCACCTACTTTACAGGATCATTGTAAGGATTAATTGAGAGAATATTTGCAAACTTCTTGTTGTTATTCAGTTGTGTCCTACTCTTCATGTCCCAGTGGACCATAGTACTTCAGGCCCTTTTGTCTTCCATTATCTCCCTAAGTTTTTCCAAGTTCATTTTTGGTGTTTATTGTCTGTGGGTTGTTTTTTGTTTGTTTGTTTGTTTGTTTGTTTGTTTGTTTTGGCAAAGATATTGGAGGAGTTTGCCATTTCCTTCTCTGCCTTTTGTTAGAACCTTCAATTATGACCTATCTGTTTTGGCTAACCTTGCATATTTGTTCAGCTAGGCAAACTCCTCCACCATGCCAAGATAGTAATCCAGGAAAGGATTTGAAAAGTACCTCAACTTTAATGTGCTACATAAATGCTTACTATCTAAGAATTAGTTTGGAAAAATACTATTTTAATGCTTGTCAATGATTGATATTGTTTAGAACATCAAAGGGCCATTAGACTCTCACATCCTTGCATTTCTTTCAAGGAAAAAATATTACTACTTGTGACACTGAGTCTTATCGGAGCTAACAAATAATCATTCTTCCCACCAGGAGTCTTAACTTAGATATTTCTTACTCATATTTTCCTGCTCTAGGTCTTAAACCTATTTAATCTTTTAGCCTAGAAACTAGGCATCCCTCTGAAATTTTTTCTTCTAGTACCTTTAGCATTTCTTCTTCTTCCCCATAAACTTCACTTGGTTTTCCCCATTAATCTGGTATTTAAACTTCAGGAGAATATTTTAGGAGAAATCATAGAGAATTGACTATGAAAGTTGGATTCCTGTTAGCTTGAGAGGGCTTTGTTAAGGGGCTTAGAATCCAGGTCCTCAGCCTATTTTTGTCCGTATTGAGAAATGTTTCAAGAAGGCTAAGGGTAAAGCTTTTATAGGAGAAGTTCTGAACTGGAGTCTGTGATGGATTTCAAGTTATCCGTGAATTTGGAGAAGAAAAAAATGGCATCTTTATTTTCATTCACCTATGGTTTCTTTGTAATCTTACTTATTTTATTTTATGCATTAAAAGCATCATTCTGAGAAGGGGTCCATAGGTTTCATCAGCCTTCCATAGGGGTTGTGACACAAAAAGGTCAAGAAACCTTAGTTTAGGGTATTAAAAACTTTACCAGCATGCTGAAGTTTAACAAGTCTGATCTAGTGTATGTTGATTTTCAACACTATCCAAAACGAAAAATATGATTGCTTTTTAATGTGAACTCATTAGTTTCTCCCCTGTGCCCTCTGCTGTTACAAGGATTTTGTTTTCATAAAGACAATCCGCTTTACAAGATGTGCCTAAGGCTGTGGAAGGGAGGAAAGAAAGCTGCTGTGAAAAATTGATTTCCTTCTCCTCCTTCCCCAGATAAGTAGGGGAAAAGTTGAAATTTTCCTTATAGCATGAGATTTAACTCTACTTTTCTTAATAATTGTCTTTAAAATGTGGTAGTGGGAAAATAACAGAGTCAAGATAATCCTTTTCATTTTCAATAATTTAAAAAAATGTGACATGAATGGCAGTTGGCTTCTTTCTGGACATTTCTTTTGCTTCCAAAATGCTTTAAGTCCAACTTTGACATTGGCATTGTACATTACTTTTCCTAAATAAAATACAGGTACTTAAAGCTGAATTCATCTCAGGGTGAAATATTGGGTTACTTAAGTCACATTAAGTAGATTAATAACTACAATACCTGTGATCTTGTGAATTTGGGAGTTCTCTACAAATATGCAAATTACAACCCGTCCTCAGCAATCCTTCTCCAAGTCCTCCCAAAAATTCATTACAAAAAGTCTGGTCACTGTGCTAGAGGGGCAGCTAGGTGGTACAGTGGATAGAACTTCAGGTCTAGAGGAAGGAAGACTCATCTTTCTGAGTTCAAATCTGACCTCAGACACTGTCTAGCTGAATGACCCTGGGCAAGTCACTTTACTTAACTTTACCTCAGTTTCTTCATCTGTCAATGAGGATATGGCAAGCTATTCCAGTATCTTTGCCAAATGGTGTCATGAAGGGTTGAACATGACTGAAAAATGAACAACAATCAGTGTGCTAGAATCATTCCTTATTTCTCCTGATGTTGTAAGGATCTCAGAGGAGCACTCTTATCTCTTACTTCTTGACATCTGTTATTTCTCTTGCCTCTTGACCAGCTCTGCTTCTCTTCCAGTCATATAATTCCATAACAACTTGTAATCCTTTAATTTTTCTTTTTAAACCCTTACCTTCCATCTTAGAATTAATACTGTGTATTGGTTCCAAGGCAAAAGAGTGAATAGAGCTAGACAATAAGGGTTAAGTGACTGTTCCAGAATCACACAGCTAGGAAGTGTTTGAGGCCAGATTTGAACCTAGGACTTCCTATCTTTGACACCTGGCTCCCAGCCACCTGAGCCACCTACTTGCCCCCTTCTCCTTTTCTTCTTCAGAATTTCTCATTGGTTATGTGATGTAATCTGCTCACATCGGTTATGAACTTTTTCATCATCCTCTGTATTACGCTCATCCTGAGTCCTTTAGAGACAGTGGCATTCCAGATCTCATTTCCATACAACAATATTTATAAAAAGTTGTGTTCAAAAGAAGGACTTTTACTTCCATGTGAAGTTTAGGGTCAGCAAAAGAGCTTTGTAATTTTCTGTAAACAATTTGGCTCAATCACTTCCTCCTCTTTTTCTACTCTGGGACTGGCTTACTGTCCATCATTATTGTTTGTACCAAATATTCATACCAGTGGACAAACTGGATAGGATGTCTATTCAAAGGTATGTTGAAATCTGAGTACCAGACAATCTTCATTCATTTGATCTTTCCTCCATGGATGGACAGCTCATTTGAGAGATTTCAGGTCTCTTCTAGGAGGTTATGAAATAATTTGGGGTTTGAGGCAATTGACATAATGGCATCCACAAATAGGAGCATCTGGAGGGTCTCATTATCCACAAATAACCCTTCCTTGACCTCAACTCTGCCCTGAATGCCCTCCATCATGGTGGTGAATACATATGGCTAGCATCCATCTTGCTGTTTTACTATCTCCTCAGATATCTATTACCTGAGGGCCATTGAATAGGGTTATTTCTATTACTACAAATGCCAAAGAATCCTAAATGATCCTGACAGATGGAAAGGAGACACCTTCATGTAAAAAAAGCCTATTAGGTGGTATTTGTTTTTGCCAAGTGTAATGTTTTTCATAATTAACAAACCATAGATATAATGGGATCAATTGTGATATTGGAGAAATGTTGTTCATTGTGGAATATCATTTGCAAAAGATTGATTGTCCCTCCTGATTCCATCAATGAGCATGCCCTCTATTCATATTTATATAATTCTCATGAAGATTTTGTATAGATGGATGAATAGGTATATAGGCAAGTAATTGTTCCCTTGTTTGTTCTTTAGCAGGGTATCAATAAGGTCTGAAATTTTATCCATGCCTTTAACTATCTTTCTTCCTGTTAGAATCATTGTATACTGATCCTTCTATGCATTCACAATTCACAATCACAATAATATTAATTGGAAACATGAATAAAATCACTCAATAGAGCCACTTTCTCAATGGGATTTTTTGAAAAGTAGAACCCAGTACTAATTTGTAAGGACATATATAACTAAGATAAACATTGGCCATGGAGTATAGGCTCAATGAAACTTGTAGACTTTAACCTACTGATTCTTCCCCACCTCCCTCCCATCTTAGTATCTGCCTACTTCTAATCCACAGAATCCTGGAATCACAGAGTTGACAAAGAAAATTTTATATACTTTCCTGAAAAGTAGTAATCCCGTTCCAATATGAAGATATCTAAATGATCAAAATCTATTGTCACCTAGAGTGGCCATTCCTCTTTTGGACAGCTCTGATTATTAGCAAATTGTTCTTGACAACAAGCCTAAATCTACTTCCTAGTTCTATTCTTTTGTAAACCAGAAACTGCATTTGTGGTTTAGAGTTCTTGGTAGACCCATTGTTAATTCTGGGAAACCACATGGCAGTAGAAGACTGACATTCAGAAACTCCATCCATTCACGCAAAGGAAAATTTTATTTTCTTTATTTGTTTCCTATCCCTTAAAGACTGGTCACAATTCTGCTCTCGCTCTCATTTCCCTCACTTGTGGTAATAACATGTTAGTTATTTGGTGTTATTGTTCAGTTGTTTCTGTCATGTCCAACTCTTTGGAACCCTTTTTGGGGTTTTCTTGTCAAAGAAGTTGGAGAGGTTAGTGGTTTCCTTCTTCAGTTCATTTTACAGATGATGAGCTGAGGCAAACAGAGTTAACTGATTTGTCCACAGCTAGTATCTCTGGCCAGATTTGAACTCATGAAGTTAATTATCATCTCCATGGTAATTCATTTGTGGCAGCTTCATTGCCTACAGTGGTCCTTTTCTTCTATCTAATTTCCTTGTTACTGTCAAAGACATCTCCATCCTTGTAGTCATCTAGGTTTGCAACTTTCATGTCATCCTTGACTCCACACTCTCACCCCTCAAATTCAATCTGTTTGTAAGTCCTGTTGTTTCTACCTGTGCAACATCTCTCCTATAGGCTTCCTTCTCTATCCTGATATTGCCTCTACCCTGATGTCTGCTCTCCTTGCCTTATGCCTAAAACTATTGTAATAGGCTTTTGGCTAATCTTCTTGCCTTAAGTCTCTCCCCATTCCAATCCATCCTCCACTCAGTTACTAGAGTGATCTCAAAGCACAGGTCTGATCTAATCATTCACATACTCACTTAACACCAGTAGCTCCTTACCTACCACCTCTTTGGCTTTTAAAACTCTATATCTTGGTTCTTTCCTCTCTTTCCAGTCTTATTAAACTTTATACCCACATACCCGGCAATCTCCATCCTCACACAAAATGCTCCATTTGCTAGTTCCATTTTCTGTGGCTGTCCCATATGTCAAGAATGATCTTTCATCTTGTCTCCATATCTTGGATTCCATTCCATCTTCTGTTGGAAGCCCTTTCTGGTCTCTCTTAATGCTAGTGCCTTCCCTCTAAGATTCTTTACCATTTATACTGTATGTGTCCTATATGGACATAGTTGTTTGCATGTTGTTATGAGCCCTTTGAGAGCTGGGATTGTGTATTTGCCTTTCTTTGTATTGCCAGTACTTAGCATAATTCCTGGAAAGTGCTTATTAACTGACTGTATCAGCTGTGCTCTTGGACACTGGTTAATTCTATAGGAGGCTAGTGCCTAGAAAAGAAGCAAGTAATCCAAGGACAACTCTACAAGGAAGGACTCAGGCTCATCTGCGAGCTCATTCACGAGGAGAGGGTAATATTATCCTTCTTATTTGGAAAAAGAGTAATTGAAATTCCTACTTTGCATCCATTGACCAAATCTGGAAATTTGGTACCACAGATTAGAGATCCTTGTTGAGTTGTAGATTGATAAATCTTCCCCAGTCTCTTTTAATCTTTGTACCTTCCCTCTGAAATTATCCTCAATTTATCCTTGTTTTTATATAATTGTTTTTACATGTTATCTTCCCTAGTAGATTGTGTGCTCCTCAAGGGGAGGGACTGTTTTTTTTTGCCCCTTCTTTGTACCCACCAGGTTTAGCATAGTAGAGTCCATAGTTGTTGTTCCCCCTTCCTCTAGGCTTCTTGAATTGTTATTTGCCTTTCATTTTCTAAGAGGACCAATGTCATCATCTTGACTTGTGCATGAATTAGATTTAAATGAATTATAGTTGTGCAGTCATCGTTCTCACTCTCTCTTCATTCAACTCCAGTGGCAAGATGAAAGTCAGGACAACTGATGATGGCTTGGGATGCAGTGGATGCCCTTGGCAACTTCAACATCTAACAAAGCTCTAAGTAGAGCCTACATTAGCCACCTTCATGGCTATTAGAATGAATTATTCTCATCCACTCATTCTGCCAAGGGAAGTCTTCACATGCTTGAGGTAGACATTGTCCACTCACAAATGAGTTTTAAGCCTGGCAGTTATCTTCAACCTGGTTTAGCTTATCTGCAGAGATGGTTTTACTGGGGTGTGATTACTGATCATGCTGCAGTTCTTAGAGTCACAGATGAGAATTGGGAGGCAGGTAAACCCCAAAGGTGGATGAGCAGTCCTGAAAAGGGCTCAGCAAGCCCTCACATAAGAGATACTAATCCTTCCTGAACATTCCATACAACAAATATTTGTTGACTGACTGAGTGACCAGTCACTGAATAGTGAATGGTCTTGAAATCTGTGACAGATAAGGATTAGATAAAGGCAAAAACTTTTTACTTCTGTAATTTCTAACAGTCACAAAAAGTCAGTTATAAGTCTTAGACTCTTCAGAAAGTCAGTTGGAACTTGAAACTATAAATAGAGGTGAAGTTCCAACTGATGGGGCTTTTGCCTTCTGGCTTTTGCTGTGGCTGGAGGCTTTTGCTTTGGCCTTTCAGCTTGGTTTTGCTTTGGGATTGGCCTGTGCTTATCTTGTCTTGGGGAAATTTAAACCTATCTCATTTCTTTGGACCTCTCCCTGATCTCTCCATCCATATCCCTCCCCTTCCCCTGAATTTCCTGTGGGTCCTGGGTGGAAGGGAGGGCTTGGTGATTGAACATCGTGTGTTTTAGTTTCTATAGACACATAGAGTATCCTCAAATAAGTTACCCCTAGTTTTAGTGATTTAATAAGGACTTTATTTAAAAGGCAGTCAAGTCTCCCGACTGTGAGAGCAGCCTCTCTCAGTCTAAACCTCTCCATGACCCATCCCTCACCATCACCCCTCTCCCTAGCAGCAGTGAGAAATCCTGAACCTCTTCCCTCTGACTAACCTGAGATTAATAAATCCCCTTGTTACCTATTCAAGCCTCTGGTGAATCATCGTATCGAAGATTGAGGCAAGGGCTAAAGAGGGAAGGAATCATTTTCTTTTTATTTCTTGAGAGAACTGGGGGCATCCATCTTGGCAGGAAGTACCTACCCAAGACTTCCTCCAGCCATCAGTTTGACTGTCAGGGAGGGGCCCTCTTGACTCCTCCCTCAAGAGACTTTAGAAACTAACAAGAGAAGCCCTCCAGGCAAAACCTAAACATTTCTTACTGGCCCTAATTTCCTCCCTGTATCCTCTATCTCAAGCCTTTGGGAATAAACCTGTTTGAGCTGCCCTCTCCCACATACCCCATTTCCTTTATCTCCTACATACCTTCCTGTACCTTCTTTCCTCCTCCAATCACCTTATAATCACCTAATATTCCGTTTATCCTTCCTCACACCCAAATTGCCTTCAATGACCCACTCAGATTACTCACTTTTTATAACAAGTATAAATGGAAGTGTTAGATTTGGAGTCAGTGACTTTGAACCAGTCCTTTAGACTAACTGACTTCTGAGTTCTCAACTCTTTAAGTCTCTGATCTTGGGATTCTTCAGTAGAGAAGGAGGTTCAGGGAGGATGTGATAACTGCTTTGAGTATTTGAGAGGTCATTATCTGGAAGAAAAATTAGAATTGTTCTGTTGATCCTAAAGGACAAAACTTGGAGCTCTGAGTAGAAATTTCAAAGTGATGAATTTAGGCTCAATATAAGGGAAAACAGGATGACCTTATTCTTATCTCTAAAAGAAACAAAAACAATAGCAGCAGTAGAAAAAATAGAAACAACAAAATCCCATGTTTTATGTTTGCTATTCTAGTAAGTCTAGTTCAGGGAAGGATTGGGCTTCCATCCATCAGTGTCTATGTTCATTCAGCCACAACCAAATACATAAAGAAACAATTTCCCATGAGAATCATCCATCAAAGGAATGTCCTCGCCAAACACAGGGTTGTGAGCCCTGGGTTTATAAGTGTGACTTTAACTCTATCAACTCCTGTGAATTCACAAGTCATTTCTCAAGTGTGGTCTCATAGTGGTGACTGGAACTTTGATTAACATGTGTTTGGTGTGCTGGGAAGCATATTTTCATAGCTGATAGATGATAAGAACACTGGTCTTAGAATAAGAGGACCTGTATTCAAATTCTATGTTCGATAATATTTGTGTGACTTTGAGAAAGTCATTTTTTCCTCTAGGCCTTTATTTTCCCCATTTGTAAAATGAGAGAGTGAGACTAGATGGGCTCTGATGCCCCTTCTAGCTATAGATCTATGCTACTATAATGCTTTTTGGCTCAAAATTTATGATCCTATAATCCCAAATTTAAAATGATCATAATAGATCCCTCTGCCTGAGAAATTTTACTTTTCCTAAGCTCAGGTAAGTTTTTATAAGGAACTATATTGCCTACTAGTTTCAAATAAGGGTATCAACAATATCACTAACATAATTTCATAATTAGGGTACTTTAAGGTTTATACAATGTTTTTTCATAACAAATTTGTGAAACAGTTATTTTCTCAGGTGGCTAGACTGAAGTTCAGAATTTTTAAAAGACATAGACTCAGATTTTTAGAGCAGGAAGGGACTTCAGAGATTCTTGAATCTAACCCTCTTATTTAATGGATGAAGGGTTGATAGGGTTCAGAAAGGCTAAGTTACTCCCAAGGTTACATAGCTAGTAAATATCTGTGGCAGGATTCAAACTCAGGTCTTCTTTACTCCAAATCTAGTAACTTTATTCATTATATCTCCTAGCTGCCTCTGAATGAGGACTAAAACCAGGGTGGTGTATTTGGGGAGTTCAGGAAGGACTAGCACCCCCGCCTGTTATGAGAGTTTGCTGAACAATTTTTGGGACTACTCATCCACCTTTGGTGGTTACCTTTTGCCCAACTCTCACCTGTGGCTCTAAGAACTGTAGCATGCCTCAGGGGCCACAGCCCAATAAAACTAGCAATGGTAAGTTAGGGGGATGTTTACTCCAAGCACACAAAAACTTCCCCTGGCAGAATAGGTTGATAAGAACAATTTGTTCCAGTGGCCACCATGAAGGTGGCTGAAGTGGGCACTGTGGAAGCTTTAGAGTTTGGCCAGACATTGAAGACACCAAGGCCATCCATTGCACCCAAAGTCATCACCTAGGCCATCTTGATTTTTGTCCTACCATTGATTCATTGATTTCAATGATTCTGGATGAAAACATGAAGCTGACATCTTTGTGCAACTCTGCATCACTTAAATCCAATTTACTCTTGAGACAACCTATCATCTTTGATGTCATTGGTCCTTTTGAAATGATGGACCAGGATTCTGGACTACAGATGCAAAGCTCTTTCTACTACATGTATTTCTTAATCCATAATATCTATTTCTATGAAACTCTTGACTCCTATAAGCCACTTTTAAACCTACCTCAGACCAGAAGCTTCTTGGGGGCAAATTTAACTATTATAGAACATTAGCAGAAAAGACAAATTGTTTATTGCCCAAAAGGTGCTGGACTTCGATGTCATAAACTAGTTCTGAAATGAATCTGTGTAATTTTCTGATCTCACAGAATATTCATTCAGCATACCTCACTGGATTTTCATGGGGAAAACATTTTGTAAACTGTAAAATACTATATAAATGAGGGTTGTTATTATCCAAAATATAGTCTCACTTCCTTTGCATGTTTCACTTCAAAAATCAGAATAAATGCATTTTGGGTACCATCATTAAAATGTTAGTGTGTTTGGTCTGATGATTTCTTTTATGAAAAGCAACTCCTGAATGTTACCCATTTTTATAGTTCCAAACTAATTTTTCCTTTGGTCTATTCTGATTTTACAGATCACATTGCATCTGTTCTTTGCTTTTTAAATTTTGCTACCGGTTTTTGAACCAAAAATAGGATCCTGCAATTTTGATAACTCTTCTACATTAAGGAATAAAAAGGAACATAGCAAATTCTTATCATAAAAGGGCATATTGGCAGAGCATTTATGGAGCAGATCAAATTGCCATTCTATTGTTAATAAATAAAGTTCCTGATTATTTTTGATTCTTTGATTTATATTCTTTTATATCCTGACATTGTCCTCATTTTGGTTTCTGATCTTGGCTTTTTATCTTTTTGATCTGGAATGTATTCCTAATGCTCCGTTTCCTGCTTTTTTCCCTCGGGTTTGGCATTTGGTGAAACACAACTCCATCTTCTCATTTAATTTCCCTAGCCTACAATATATTCATCTTTCCCAGGATTCTAGAGCATTTAGTGCTTAGCACAGTGCTTGGCACATAGTATGTGCTTAATAAATGTTGATTGATTGATTGGATGTGTGGAGGAATATCACTTGTGCTGAGTCTTGATGGGTGCACAGGAATTTTGCAAGCATAACTATGGATGGGGAAGGCATTGGTAATATGGTAAGTGTGTGAGAAAAAACATGGAGGTGAGAAATTACAAAATATGATGTAATTGAAGAACAACAAAATAAAAGCAACCCATAGGTTCCCTATTCCTTCTGAGCTTTAGATCTTTTGACACTACTGTCATATGGATTGTGATAAACTTTTGTATAAATCCTCAGTTCTTGTCATCTTCTGTACACGTTATTTTAAAAAAAATCTGTATTGGTTAGCACAGTGCCTGGAGCATAGTAGGTACATAATAAATGTTTGTCACTTGCCTTGCCTGGAAGTTCTCTCTGCATGCATATCAATCTTTTTAGAAAACTCAGAGAATTTTAGCTGGATTATCTGAATCAGGTAGGTTATTAATGAGGAATAAAATTGGAAAGAAAATTATTTTAGGAAACTTAGAGAGAGAGAAATCAAAGAATCATAAGAATGGAGCTAGAAGGGACCTCAGTGGCCATCAAGTGCAACCCCTTAATTTTATAGATGAAGAAGCAGAGTCCTAAGGAGTTGAGGTGACTTGCCATGGGTTATATACATAGTAGATCTGAGAGCAGAGATTTGAACCCTAGGTTCCCTCACTCCAGAGCCCATGCTCTACCCATTTACCACTTCTGGGAACATATTAGGTCCTTTTGGATCAAATTTGTCCAGTGTTCCCTTTTTATAGAATCACAGAATTTCAAAGTTTGAAGGGTCTTTAGAGGCTACCCGAAAGAAAAGAATTATGGATCCAAAGCCTCTAATAAGGGATCATCCAGTCTTTGCTCGAAAAGCTCTAATGAGAGGGAATTCATTATTTCCTAGAGTATCACATCCCCCTTTTAACTTTTTTATTTTTATTTTTTAAGACCCTTACCTTCTGTCTTAGAATCAATACTGTTTATTGGTTCCAAGGCAGAAGAGTGGTAAGGGCTGGGCAATGGTTCTGCTGGTTACCCAGTAAGCTGGGTAATAAATATTTAACAATTGCCCAGGGTCACACAGTTGGAAAGTGTCTAAGGCCAGATTTCAACCCAGGACCTAGGTCTGGCTCTCAATCCACTGACCCATACAGCTGCTCCCATACACATCCCCCTTTTTAGATAGCTCCAGTATGGCATAGTATATAGTACATTGGACTTGGAGTCAGGAAGAAATGGGTTCAAATCTCAACTCAAATACTTACCTGCCTTGTGACTCCAGTCTAAGTTTCATAATCTGGCTCAGTTTTCACATCTGTAAAACAAAGCTAGAGTCAGGGTTCCCTTCTAGGTTTAGAGCTATGATGCTAATTGTGAGGAAATTTATATTTATGTCAAATCTAAATTTGCCATTCTAACTTATACCCATTGTTTCTAGTTTTGCCATCTGGGGACAAATAGGATACATTTTAAAAAATATGGCCTTTGAATACTTTGTACCAAATTTCCCATAAGTTTCCTCTTCTCCAGGTTAAAAGTTCCAAGTTCCTCCAACTGATCCTTCTTTGGAATGAATTAAAACTCTGTTTTTATATAGTTATCCGCTTGCAGATTACATGAATCTTAATAGTGTAACTGTTTTTCCTAAAATGAGGCATCCAGAATTGAAAAGAACCAGCAGTAAGCTGGGTAATATTTAACAATTGACTCTCTAGCAAAAAAAAAAATTAAAGTAAGTTTGACACACCTTTAATCTGCATTATCAACATTTTCTTCATTACATTCTTAATTCTATACAATCAACCAAAAGGCAAATTAACCTTCAGTTTGTATCATTTACTGATTTCTGAGATATAAATGCTGACATTGAAAATGTACCAATTAGGTCCCGCACCCCTGATACAACTGAACACAATATTTCATATGTAGTCCAACCAAGGCAGAGTATAATGATTAGGTTATCTTTTTATTCCTGAAGCTTCTCTTTCTTTAAGGAAGCCTAAAACTATATTCACTTTCTTAGTTGTCGCCTCACTGTTGTTTCATATTTAAAGTTCATTCTAATAGCTATAGATCTTTTCTGGGTGATATTATATCTAATCGTGTTTGACCCATCTTGTGCTTGTGAAGATGATTTTCTGAATATAACATATAATATAATATAAGAAGACTTTACCTGTATCCCTATTGAAGTGCATCTTCTTAGATTCATCCTATTATACTAGCCTGTCATAATCTTTTTTAATTTGATCCCCAAACACATTCTGTCACCATGATGCTAGCTCTTCTTCCTAGCGTTGGGTCATCTGACAATTAGATGAATGCACCATCTGTCTTTTTTACAAGGCGCTGACAAAAAATGCTAAATAGCAAAGGCTTGAATGAAGTGGTCCTGGCTCACTTTATCAGAGGTCTCCTTATAAGTGGACAGTTCAACCATTAATGATTTTTTTTGGGTTAAGCCAATCAAATAGTTTCATATCTATATAATTGTACCATTATCTACATGTTTCCATTGTTTTCATAGGTACAATCTGAAAGAATTTATCAAATGCTTCAATAAAGTTTAGATGAACTAGATCTACAAAATTCCTCTGATATACTAGCTGAGTAAAAAAAAAAGACTATTCAGTCATTTTTTGCAGTCAGGTACAATTCTTCAAGACCCTATTATAGTTTTCTAGGCATAGATGTTGGAATAGTTTTCCATTTCCTTCTTTGGCTCACTTTACAGATGAGGAAACTGATAAAAACAGAGTTAAGTGACTTGGTCTGGGTCACATTAGTTAGTAAGTGTCTGAGGCCATGTTTGAACTCAGGAAGATGAGACTTCCTGATGTCAAACTTGGTGATCTACTCGCTGTGCCACCTTGTTGCCCAGAGACTAGAACCATTATTTAATGTTACTCCCTTCATCAATGAAGATGGTTTCCTTCCCTATAAATTATAGGGAATTTAGGCTTGAAGAGCTACCTAAAGCACTGAGGGCTGAAGCCAGGGGTCAGTCAACAAGCATCAATTAAACCCTCAATATCTATCAGGCACTATGTTAACCACAGGGGATACAAAGAAAGACAAAAACAAGGGGCAGCTGGGTAGCTCAGTGGATTGAGAACCAAGCCTACAGACGGGAGGTCCTAGGTTCAAATCAGGCCTCAGACACTTCTCAGCTGTGTGACCCTGGGCAAGTCACTTGATCCCCATCACCTATCCTTCTCACTCTTCTGTCTTGGAGCCAATACACAGTATTGACTCCAAGATGGAAGGTAAGGGTTTAAAAAAAAAGGAATCTCCATTCTAATGGGGAAGTCACTATGGGAATAATTGTAGCTATACAAGACATTTGGAGAGGTCATGGAATTATTCTCAAAAGGGATGCATTAATTACTAGTGGACTTGGGAAATACTTCTTTTTAGAAAGGTCAGATTTTAGCTGAGTACCAAAG
Organism: Gracilinanus agilis; assembly: GCF_016433145.1. NCBI lineage: Eukaryota > Metazoa > Chordata > Mammalia > Didelphimorphia > Didelphidae > Gracilinanus > Gracilinanus agilis. The sequence goes on from NC_058132.1 coordinate 456,747,854, forward strand.
GAAACCTGGAAGTGGGGAGTGCAGGTGAAGGGACAAAGCATTTCAGGCACAAGGAGGACAGCTAGGGTGAAAGCCTAGAGACAGAAGATAAGAGTATCATATTTGAGAAGTAGACTAATAGAGATTTAAATGACAAAGGAGTTTATATTTGGTTCTGGAGGTAACAGGGAGCCACTGGAACTCACTGAGTAGTGTTGAGGAGGTGACATGATCAGAACCATAAATTTGAAAAATCATTTTGACCAACGTGTGAAACATGGACTGGATTATTAAGAAACTTGAGGGAGAGAGAACAATTAGAACTGTCAAGTTATTTTAAAAGTCCATAGACTAAGATCTTTTAAAAGCAATTTTTGGGGAAAGATATTACCAATACTATAAGAACCTCATGATTTCAAATGAACTAAAAAGTTGATTGCAACGAATAATGTCCCCAGAAATAAAATACTACATCATGAAACTGAGTGAGTCTTTACATATAATGAATTGAATGTGAGGAGCTGGACCCTCTAACCACTTTTGATCTTCTCATGTGCCATTATTTTATCCTGATTATAAAACCCTTGTGCCAAAAAGGGACATACCCCCAATGGCTCCTCGTCAAAGCACCTATCAATAATTTTTTATTATGTTAAGATAAAACCAAATGGTAGTTAGACCCTTCATGGAATGTATAATAGATTTGTGCCCTTATACACCCTGGTGAGACAATCCTGAAATGTATAGACATCATATAGGGGATGATTCATTGGGGAGACTACCATGTTAATCTTCCCAAAGAATCAGAGTGGGGAGACTAGCATATATGTATGACTTAATACTTGGGAGATCGACAAAACAATATGGTACTGGCTAAGAAACAGAAGGTTGATCAATGGATTAGACTAGGTGTAAATGACCTCAACAAGCTAGCATCTGACGAACCCAAAGATCCCAGTTTTTGGGGCAAGAACTCACTATTTGACAAAAACTGCTGGGAAAATTGGAAAACAGTATGAGAAAAATTAGGTTTAGGTCAACATTTTACACACTATACCAAGATAAATTCAAAATGGCTAAATGACTTAATATAAAGAGTGAAACCATAAATAAATTAGGTGAACATAGAATAGTATACCTGTCAGATCTGTGGGAAAGGAACAAATTTAAGACTAAGAGATAGAGAATATTACAAAATGTAAAATGAATGACTTTTATTATATCAAATTAAAAGATTTTGTACAAACAAAACCAATGCAACCAAAATTAGAAGGAAAACAAGAAACCAGGAAAACATTTTTTGTAACAAAAGTCTCTGTCAAAGGTTTAATTTCCCAAATATATAAGGAACTAAGTCAAATTTACAAAAAATCAAGCCATTTTCCAACTGACAAATTGTCAAGAGACATGAATAGGCAAGTTTTCACATGAAGAAATCAAAACTATCAATAAGCACATGAAAAAGTGTTTTAAATCCCTCATGATTAGAGAAATGCAAATTAAACAACACTGAGGCACGATCTCACACCTAGAAGACTGGCCAATATGACAGCAAAGGAAAGTGATAAATGTTGGAGGAGATGTGGCAAAATTGGGCCATTAATATACTGCTGTTGGAGTTGTGAATTGGTCCAACCATTCTGGAGGGAAATTTGGAATTATGCCCAAAGGAATTTAAAGACTGCCTACTTTTTGATCCAGCAATACCACTGCTGCGTTTGTACCCCAAAGAGATAACAACGAAAAATACTTGTACAAAATTATTTATGGTTGTGCTTTTTGTGGTGGCAAAAATTTGGAAAATGATGGGGTGCCCATAGATTGGGGAATGACTGAAGAGATTGTGGTATCTGATGGTGATGAAATACTAATGTGCTGAAAGGTATAATGAACTGGAGGAATTTCATGTGAACTGGAAAGACTTTCAAGAATTGATGCAGAGTGAAAGGAGGAGCAGAACCAGGAGAACATTGTACATAGAGACTGATACACTGTGGCACAATCTAATGTAATACTTTTCTACTAGCAGCAATGCAATGATCCAGGACAATCCAGAGGAATTTATGAGATAGAAAGCTATCTACATCCCAAGAAAGAACTGTGGTAACAGAAATGCAGAAGAAAAACATATAATTGATCAAATGGTTTGATGGGGGATATGATTGGGGTTTTGGCATTAAAAGACCACTCTACTGCAAATATGAATAACGTGGGAATAGGTTTTGAACAATGATACATGTATAACCCAGTGGAGTTGCTTGTCATCTCTGGGAGGGGGGAGGAAAGAGGGATAGGAAAAAATCATGAATCATGTAACCAAGAAAAAATATTCTAAATAAATAAATTTAAAAAATACTTGGGAGATAGAATTTAGGCACCCAACCTTGGTCAAGAAGTGGCACAGGAATTTCTGTTAGGGATAATAGAAAATGGAATATGTATTATTTCTCTGTTTTGATAGTGTCTGTTAATTAAAAATGGCAAGACTTAAACAAACAAAAAAACCCCTCTAACTTTCTAACTTAATATCATTTCTAAAACAAAAGAGCAACAAAAGTTAGGCATTTGGAGTTCACTGACTTGTCCAAGTCATTACAGCATTTGAACCCAAGTTCCCTTGACTCCAGACCTGGCACTTGATCCTTTGTACTACCTAGCTGTCCCACAATAGCAAGATGTACTGATTTATGCAGTCTGACCATACACAATAAAAAAGTCCACCAATCTCCATTGTAGTAGTTTCAAGTACAAAATATTAACTTAATGTGGGCTAAGTCAGAGAACACATAACCTGAAATGAAGTCTCACCAATCACTAGTGAGACAAATGATCTAGAATAGTGAATGCTTCCTTTATGGACACTTTTTCCTCCAGAGAGATTAGAATAGAAATGGTCAAAAATGAAAAATTCATTCAAGCTTCTGTCCCAAACTGCGAGGAGTCTTCCCTTCCACATTAAGACAATACAAGAAGAATGTATGGCTAGATTATCTGTGTATTTTTCCTCTATGGTCTCCATTTAATATGAGTGAGATAAGTCGTTCTTTTCCTCCCCAAACAGAAAGACTCTATAGCCTTGATCTTCATCTTCCTTGGCCTTTCTTTTTCATTTAATACTATTCACTACTGTCTCCTCCTATTCTCTACTTTCTCATGTTTTCATGATTCATAGTTTTCTTGTCTCTCCTCTTACCTTTCTGACCATTTGTTTCCAATTTCCTTTTCTGGTAATTTTGTAATAATGATGATGGTGGTGGTGATAGTAATAATAATAGTAACTAATATTTATGTAGTGCTTACTGTTGGAAAAAAAAAAAGGTAAACACAGTATTTGAATGACTTGCCCGGAGTCACATAGCTGATTAGTGTCTGAGGTCTGATTCAAAATGGTCTTTGGACCTAGAGTTTGTTCTGACTATTGTTAGTAAAGTCTCCAGAAACCTGACGAATTAGAATTAGAATAGGTATGCCCAGAGTTTCTACTGAGCATCCTCTTCGGTTTTTCTTTTTATGCTCTTTCATTTGTTAACTTCATCACTTTTTATAGAGTCAGTTATTTCCACATATATGACTCTCAAATCTATATATATATATATATATATATATACATATATATATATATATTCCCCAAGTTTCTTTACTTAGTTCCAGTCCATCATAAACAACGATAATAGCATTGATATTTTTAAATTTTGCTAAGTACTTAATATACGATATCTCATTTGATCATTACACCAGTCCTATGAAGTAGGTGTTATTGTTGACTCCTAATTTACTGTAGGAACTGTCTTTTGCCTCTTTTTCTTTCTCTGGGGTTTAACTCAATGCCTGACACATAATAGGTGCTTAGTGATTGATGGTTAGATAGAAATTAAGTGATTTCCTTATAGTATAAAGTGGGATCTGAATTTAGATCTTTCTAGTTCCAATTCCAGTACTCTACCCATCATGTTAACTAGCCATTAATTACTGTTTATGAACATTTTGAACTAGATATCCTATAAGCATCTCAAACTCAAGCTATCCAAAACAGAATCATCACCCTCCACCCCCTTCTCTAAACCACTACTCATTCGAATTTTCATACTTGTCAAGGAAATGACAATCTGTCACTTGGGTCACAACCTCAGTGTCATTTTTGATTCCATGCTGTCACTCAACCTATATATCCAATCAATGATCAAATCTTGCCATTTCCATATTTACATTGCCTTTTGTCTACATCTCTTTATCTCCATCTTCCTAGTCACTACTCTAGTTCAGGGGTTCATGATCACTCCCTGAAAAATTACTATGATATTTTTCTATTTGCGAGCCAAGAGACTCTCCCACTTCAATCCATCCTATAAACAATCACCAGGAATTCCAAGTAAGCCTGATGACACAGATAAAAGTCTCACCATGTTGCAGAATGTCAGTGGTCACATTCTTGACCAATTCAAAAGATCCATTATTCCAGCAAGAGAAGACTGCTTTTACCGATTCTGCTTTCTGGAATTGTAGATGGGAAGCCTGAAATAATCACTTCATTTGTCTTTGTGCCTCCTGTCTTTTCTTTTAATCTTTTAAGAAAAAATTCTTTCTTCAAAATAAAAAGGATAGCTCCCTTAAATATGCTACCCCTTTTATATTCTACTTACAGCCTTCTCAGGAACCCAGTTAAACACATACAAGAGGTTCGCAGAGCCACGTTTGAGGAAATGTGTGAATGTCCGATAGGATTTTTGTAAGATGAGTACTTCAAATGCACAGCCTTAAAAAAATCAATATTACAGGATAAATGCTGGAGTCTCTGTAATGAATGAGGTTGTTTGCTGTGCTGGGGAACTATAAAGCATATGCTGGCTATGTGTCAGAGAAGCAGAGATTAATTTATTTTCAAGGACAAAGGCAGTTTGTGACTAAGGTGTGGCTAAAGATTCTCCTATTGACTTGCAATCATGGACTATCTCTTCCAGAGATGATGCCTGTGAAAGTGGTGACAATCTCTCCTTAGGATATTAATCCAGGAAATTGCTCTGCTGGGAAATTCAAACTGGAATAATATGAATTTCTGAGCTCCTAAAACAGTCCTGTTAGGAAAAAAGGATTAGTCTGTCCCTTGCTACCCCATGTGAAATGCCCAGTATATGTTTTAATAATCTGATTTTAGAAACACAAAGGCCAATGTTAAAAAAAAGCATAATAAAGGAAAAGTTGTATGACATAGGAGATAGAAGGCTGGTCCTGTGGTCAAGAAGTCCTGCCTCTGGCACAGGATTGCTGTAGGGTCATTAGCAAGCCACTTAACTTATCAATTTTCCATTTGAGATGATAAATTGAGGACAAATTGCCAATCATTTCCAAACCAAAAGTTCCATACAATTAAGAAACTGTAGTGCATATGTTAAAAAAAATCTCATTACAGCAAAAACTGACCCTCAGTTTTCATACCTATAAAATGGTGCTGGCAATGGCAATATATTTTAAAGGAGGGAGAGCATCAGAATCTCCAAAGCTCTGTTTGCCTCTAAAATTTTATATTTTGGGCTTAATTAGGAGGAAAGTTCTATTTCAGCAGAAAGAACTGGGTTTTGATTCAGGGGACTGAGATTAAAAAACTGGCTCAACTATCTACTCCTTGTGCCATCTTAGAAGAGGCACTGAACATCTCTTGTCCTTGGTCTCCAAATCTATAAAAAAGAGGGAATTGGGCTAGATATTCTATAAGGGTCCTTCCAATTTTAAACTAGTGATGCTATAAAGATCTATCAGAACTAATGAAAGTTCTCAATTCAAGATTTATCTATATATATGTTATTGTATATTATATATTTCTCTATATACAAATTTGAATATATACTAGCACATATATACAAGTATATACATATAAACAGATATTTATGTACAAAATATGTATGTATGTTTGTGTGTATTTATGTGAGTGTGTGTGTGTATACATATTGCAGCTAGGTGATGCAGCCAATAGAGCACTAGACCTAGAGTCAGGAACACTTGAGTTCAAATCCAGCCTCAGATACTTATGAGCTTTTTGACCCCGTTTGCTTAACCCTGTTTGTCTCAGTTTCTTCATCTATAAAATGAGTTGGAAAAGGAAATGGTTAAACACTTCAGCATCTTTGCTAAGAAAACCCCAAATGAAATGATTAAACAACAACATCTATCTAGCTATCTTGAATTAAGGGCTTTTATTCTGGTGGAATCTTCATAAAACATATATATATATATATACATATATATATATATACTCATACACACATATGTATACACATGTGTATACTGTATGTGCAATCTTATTATCTAAAAGTATATATTATAATACAGAATGTTCTAATGAAGCCTGACCAATTTAAAGAATGGGTTAGAATGCTTTGTTATTAGTTTTTATAAAGTATTTACTGGTTGTCTAATCTGCTTATCCAGTCAACTTATTTGCAGTATATGAAATGTTTATAAATAAACTTTCCAGGATAAATTTCAGTTTATATTCCACCCAATTTATCTCTGCTATGGAATGAATAAGACCTGAAGCAGGCCTTTTACTGTATTTAAAATTCAAGCTGATTTGAAGATTGTAAAATAGGTCCTAGTCATATCCTAACTTATGGCTGTTCTCTCCCATTAGCTGAGTTATGTTAATATGAGCCTCTTTTTATTTCTAAATCAATAATTTCATCCATTTTAATAACTACTCCAGGGGCTGATCTTACTGACAAAATCAATTAATTTTGGGTGTGATATGGTCTTTAAGATTCTCCCACAATGACATCATCTGTTCTATCTCATTCTAATATTTCATTTGTCACTTGTCTCTCCCTTATGTTTCCACTGGCTCCAAACTGTTTCTGAGTATATAAGTAACCTGACCTGTTTAAAGAACAGGGCAGAATGTTTTGTTATTAGTTTTAATTCAATGTTTACTGATTGTCTAATCTGCTTATCATATTAATTTACTTGCAGTAGTGAAGTGTTTATAAATGAACTTTTAAGGATAAATTTCAGTTTAGATCCTGCCCAATTTATCTCCAACTCTTCTTGACCCAATTTGAGGTTTTCTCGGTAAAGACAAGCAGTGGTTTGCCATTTCCTTCCTCAGCTCATTTTATAAATGAAGAACTGAGGCAAATGAGGTTAAGTGACTTGCCTAGGATCACAGAGCAGGTTAAGTATCTGAGATCAGATTTAAAATCAGGAAGATGTCTTCCTGACTACAGGCCAGGCAGGTGTTCTATTCACTGTGCCACCTAACTGTGTCCTTAAGGGCAGGAGCCATATCTTATCAAAGTGTTTGGCCTATAACAGGCATGGGGATTGAGAGAGTGATTGAAAATAGAAGTGACAATATGAAGCCACTAAGGTGTCCGAAGGAAAAGATGTTTTTGAGTCATTGTATTTTATGTCTGACCCTTTGTAACCCCATTTGTTTTTTTTGGGGGGGGGCAAAGATACTGGAGTGGTTTGCCATTTCCTTCTCTAGCTCATTTGATTAAAAACTGAGGCAAGATTTGAATTTAGGAAGATGAATCTTTTTGACTCTAGGTTGTGTGTAAATAGAATTAGCTCGATCCCATTAATAGTCAAAAATCTACTCAACCCAGGGGTGCTAATGATGTCACTCCCACCTCCCTTAGTGGGGAGGGGAGACGAGTTACCCACACGTGACAATAAGTAACAAATCAAGAATAAGGGACTGCCCTTTGGGCAGTCCAAATCAATGTAGAAACTGCCATTTGTCCATTTGAATTAGAGGTGGACCACAGGAAGTGATGAAAGACACGATCTCTTTAAGTAAGTTAGTGAACTTCCTGTGGGGGGAGTTGCCGTCTCGAACTGGAAGAAGAAGCATCTCCTGAGACCACAGACAGATTACGCTCTATATTGTCACATGAGTAAGTTAGGCTGACTTCCTTTGCCTAGCTGGGCCAATTCTAAACTCTGCCTATCTGGCTGTTGGGCCCTGTGGCTTACAGCTTCATTATTAAGCTTTATAACCTTCTTCTCTCTCAGTCCAGGCTGGACTATCCTCTACTTTTCTCTTTATTCCTACTTTTACCTACCTGATTGTAAATAAACTCTTCAACCCGATGCTGACTTGGGTCTGATTTAATTACGGAATCAACCTAATTGTTGATTTCTGGCGGCCACATATTTTAATATATACCTATAATACCTAAATTTTAATCCTTACAATTTGGCGACCACTAAGGGACGAACTTCCTCAATCTTTCTGAATTTTCTTGAATTCTTCTTTATACCTATCCTTAAGTCAGCCTTCTCACAGCACGCCGACAAATTATTAATATTAAAAATGATAAAGGCTGGTATAAATATATAAATTAGTATTTTAATTAAAGCCATGCTGATAGATAAAATCATTAGACCACGTGCTTGTAAGCATTCAAAACTGCCGCCTCCATTACTGTCTCCTGTTTCCTGGAAGCGCCTACTCACAAAAGAGACCACTCCCTCCTAACCCAGGAGATTTAAAACCCTTTCTGCGTCGATGTAGACTTCCCCATGCCCCAAAGACCCGGAAACGGAAACAGCTGGACCACGGGAAATGTAGTTTTGATACATTTCCCATGTCCATAGAAATATATACACTTCTAGATGGCTTTTCCCAATTTTCACTTTTACAGTTGAGCACTCTAGCTGCCCTAGGACAATGTATCTTGGATCATTTAAAAGACTTTGAAATCAGAGGATATGGGACATATCTTTTAGACAGGAGACACTTTAATTGAAGGGATGAACTTGAAAAATGCTAAGGTGAGACTGAATGATGGCAGCAGTTTTCTTCTGGTTCTCCCCTGATTCAAGTCCCAGGGATTAGAATCTCAATGGAATGGGATGAACTTGAGCTGAAAAAATTATAAATAATTGCCAGGAGGGTATAAAAAACACAGACAAGAAAAACTGAAAAATTGCAATGATTCTGCCAGGACCAATCTGTGTATATGAAGAGAGACTGAAAGAAGGTTGAGGACTTGAACTACCTTGGTCCTACTAATACCTTTGCAGAAGGGAGCTGAAGCAGCTGGAGCTAGGTGCACCATCTGGTGGCTTCCACAGAGATTGCAATCTGCGTAGCAACTTCAGTCCTGCATCCCTATCTAAATATGACAATGGAAACAGATGATTCAATGGAATAAGGTATCCTAACCCCTTTACAGATGCTTCATCTCTGGCGGCAGTGTTGCTCTCACAGCCCATAAATGTAAGCAACTAAATCTTTCTGGAGAGAGTAGAGTTAGTGTGCCATGTTATATCCTTTCAGGGCAATGAGTGTAGACTGTAGATGTGAGTCTATGGAGAGAGTAGAAGATAAGAAACAAAAGAAGTGGTTTGGATGCTTTCAGGTAACTGAGATGCTTTTTAGAAGGTTATTGTCTCAGTCTGTTTGTATCCTAGTGCTTGGTTTATTGGGCAGCTAGGTGGCACAGTGGTGAGAGTGCCATGCCTGAAGTAATAAAGACTTATGTTCTTCCTGAGTTTACATTTAGCCTCAGATACTTACTAGTTGTGTTATCCTGGGCAAATCACTTAGTCTCAATTTCTTAGTCCTTACCCCTTTTCTGCCTTGGGACCAATATTTAGTATTAACTTCAAGAGAGAAGGTAAAAATAAAAAACCAAACAAATTCAATAATTTGAGAATTGGAAACTAAGAGAGAAGGGTGTCCATCAACAGAGGAAAGGGAAACAAATTCTGGTATATAAATGTAATGGAATATTATTTTGTTCATAAGGAGTGATAAAAGAGAGGATTTCAGGAAAGTCTGAGAAGATTTGCATGAATTGATGCAGAGTGAAGTTGAGTAGAACCAGGAGAACAGACAACATTGTAAATACAAAACTTTGAATGACTTAAGAACTCTGGTCAATGCAATGACCACTCATTAATGAAGCATGACAGGGTGCAGACTATAAGGCATACTTTTTTGGATATGGTCAATTGTATAATTTGTTTTACTTGATTATGCATATTTATTGCAAGGGTTTTGTTTCTCTTTCCATATTTTTTATAATGGGGAGAAATGAAAAAATATTCATTTAAAAACTTAAAAAAATTTTTATAAAGAGAGATTCAATTGTTCTTTTTCACACTTTTAAATGTAGTTACAGATCCGTGCACTCAGGACCTTAATGTGAATGGATAGCTTTCAAGTTCTATGGCCTTCCACTGGCAGCATACACACACGCACAGCTGTGTCATTTCACAGAAATAACTATGGAAAAGAACTTTGGGGAATAGTTTAGGTATCTCTTATGAAGTGCCTGAGGGCTCAATCATTGAATTCACTAAGTGACTGGTAGGTTCTCTAAGCCTATCATTTACTTTACTGAATTGGGAGCATTTCATTCATTTGCCCCCAAGAAATTGTAGGAGAGTTTCAGGAAAAAGCGTGTCCATATTTCATTTTCTCAACACATTCTTACAAATTCCTTCTCTTCCTTTGGATGGCTTTTTGAACTAGTGGTGCCTTATGACCTTGAAATGATTCTCTTCTATTCTAGAGACTTTTCAAAAGTGGTTTGCAAGCCACCTGGGAGAGTGAATAAAAGTTGCCAGCAGTGAGATTATGTGCATACCTCACTTTTCTAGGGGAAAGGAAGTCCCATTTCTTTGGCTAAGGAAAGGGAATGAGAAGTATTAATCTTTTTACAGCAGCTTTATAAGGAGTTGAGTGTCAGTCCCCTACCTCTCCTTTCTTGGGTTTAAATCCTGTGCTTGTGGTTAACATGTTAACTCTCCCTGTACTACTAAAATTACCAAGAAAAATAATAACTTGAATGCAACTTATACATATAGCATTTTACAGGTACATGACCATTATGAAATCTTACAACAGCCTTGTGAGGAAAGTAGTGAAAATATTGATAGCCATGCTTTGCAGATTAAAGAAATAAAATCGGAGAGACTGAATAACTAGGGCACTTAGATAACTGAGCAGATAGAAAGCTAAGCCTAGGACAGGAGGCCTTGGGCTCAAATTTGACCTCAGATATTTCCCAGCTGTGTGACTGGGCAAGTCACTTAATCCCTAGTGCCTAGCTCTTACCACTTTTCCACCTTGGAACTAATATGTACATTCTAAGATTGAAGGTAAAGTTAAAAAAAGAAAGAAAAGAAAGACTAAACAACTAACCCACATCAAATCACAGATTAAAAAGTGACAGTACTTGATGCCAATCTTTTGAATCTAATTGTATCTATAGAATTGGTTTAAAGAACTGGTTAAAGAAGGCTTGGAGGTAGGAGGAAGCAATATCTGGGAGCCTGTTATGTGGAAGAGAGAATTTATTTATTCAGCTTAGCCCCAGAGAGAAGAATTAACACAATATGGTGGAAGTTATAAGGAGGCAGGCAGATTTTGAGATTTTGCTTCAAATGAAGGAAATGAAGAATTTCCTAACAATTTGAAGTCAATAATGGAATGGATGTTTGTTTGTTTGTTTGTTTGTTTTGGCAGAGTTTTCTATCACTAGAGGAGAGGGATTCAAACAGTTGCTGGATGGACCATTTGACTTGTATGTTGTAGATAGAATCCATTAATCTAGCAAAGAGTTGAACTTTATGACTTTTAAAGCCCATCCTATGATTCTATAGCCATTCTCAGATTCAGTCCAACTCTACAAGAATTTATTAAGCCTTCATATATGAAAGAAAGAAGAAATCAGAGTCCCTGCCCAAAAAGAGTTTATAATTTAGTAGTGGCAAAGAGACATGTGCGTGAATACATATGCTTCAAGGTAGAGTATGATTAAATGTCTAGGAGAGGTCACAAAGAGTAGCATAATGGACTTGAAGAGGAAGAAATAAGAGTTAGGAAGATTTTTGTTTCGGTACCTTCGCTGGGCTTTGAAAAAAGAAAAGGATATAAACAGGCAGAGATAAGGCAATGCTATTCTGGGCATGGGGAAAGGCATATAAAATTTTTTTGGTTCAGGTGATGGCAGAATGATATTAGAGAAGAATTAATGGTCCAATTGGACCAAAGAATAGTTTATGTGAAGTGGGACAGAGGAAAATAAGGCAAGAAAAGTATCTTGATGATAGAATTTAGAAGGCTTATACACCAGGCTAAAGATTTTAGATTTTATTCTTCATATAAAGCGGAATCATAGAATGTGTTTCAGCAGAGGAGAGACAGAGCAAATTCATGCCTTAGGGGGATGGTTTCAGTAGCATGTGAAGGATGGATTGTAGTGGTGAAATTAGGGGTCTATTAAAATAGTCCAAGCAAGAAGTAATTAGAGAATGAGTGGCTAAATAAAGCTTGCCATATGAATGAAATAAAATATTGCAATTCCATTAAAATGATAAATATAAGTACTATTAAGACATTTGAAAGGATTTGTAAGAAGTAATTTAAAAGTGAAGAAAGCATAACCAGAACAGTATACACAACAGCTACCAATCTATAAAAAGATAAATATAGATGCAAATACAAAGATGAATGGAGAAAAATAATAAAAAAACAAATTTTGTGGATCAATTATCTCAGAGTGTAAATCATTGCTATTGTATATTTAACTGTTTTTGCTATTTAAAAATCTTTTTAAAAAGTGAATTTTTTTCACCTAATAAGTATTTATTTTTGACTTCTTACTTCCCCTCCCACAATTGAATAGTAGCAACAAGAAAAAAGAAAGCTCTTATAACAAATATACATTGCCAAGTGAAGCAGATTTACTTGCCTGTATCAAAAAATGTATGTCTTATTCATCATTTTAAACCTCTTGATAAAGGTAGATAATATGCTTCATCTTTGAACCTTTGGAATCCTAATTTGTGATTGCATTGATCAATATTTTTAAAGTCTTTTAAAGTTCTTTTTCTTTATAATGTTTTTGTTATTGTATAAATCATTCTCCCAGCTCTGGTCACTCAACTCTGCATCATTTCTTGGAGAATTTCCCAGTGTCCTCTGAAACTATTAATTTAAAATAATTTCTATTAGACTGTGAGTACCTTGAAAGCCCAGACGGTGTTTGATTTCCTTTATATCCCTAGTGCATACTCAGCAGTATATGGGATATTCAGGGAGAAGCTCTTTGTCTCAAGGGCTTGTCAAGTCCTTTTGGAAGGCTGCTCATCCACTTTTGGTGTCTACCTTTTACCCAAATCTGACCTGTAGCTCCAAGAAACTGTAGCATGAGCAGCAGCCATATTTGGGTGAAATCATACTGGCAGGAAGATTAAACCAGAAAGAGGATAGCCGATGGACCTTAAATCCTTCAGTAAGTTAGGAGGATGTCTACCCCAAAGATGTGAAGACTTGCCCTTACTGAAGAGGCAGATGAGAATGATTTATGCCAAGGGTCATGAAAGTGGCTGAAGTAGGCACTATAGAACACTTAGAGCTTGGTCAGAAATCAAAGATGCTAAGGTCATTTACTGCATCCCAAGCCATCATATCTTGCTGCTGGACTTTGATGACTCTGGAAGAGAGAGTGAGGCTGATGCTTTGTTCAACTCTGCCTCACTTAAATTCAATTTATGCACAAGTCAGGATGTCACCCCATAATGTCATCAGTCATCTTCGATAACAAAAGACGAAGAATGACAATCCCCAGTGCACAGGACAGTCCCTAGCACATTGTAGGTGCTTAATAAATTCTTGTTGACTTCTTATGGCATAATAATATTTTACTACATTTATATGCCATAATTCATTTAATTATTCCTTAATAGGTGAGCAGGCTCTTAGTTTCCAGTTTTTTTTGCTACCTTGAAAGTAGCTACTTGTTATGAATATGTTTGTTTTTATGACTCTTTTTTGCCTTTTTTTTAATCTTTTTTTTTTTTTGCTTACAGTAGTGTGGTAGAGCTACTTTGTCTTGCCAAGAGAGGGAGGCAGTTTTTAATTTTTAATGTGAGCATTTACATCTCTAAAATTGGCAATGCTACAAATCAGCCTTGGTTTATTGTTTTGTTGATTGTGTAGACCTAAGAAAGCAGTGAACAAAAGTGTTAATGCATATTAAAATTCAAAGTGTATCTTGCCTACATTTTTTATAGTCACAGTTTTTAAATACTTCAAGATAAGCTTGAAATATTTTAAATATTAAGAGGAACAACTACCTACTTAAAAATAATCTTGAACTCAGCATCAAAGACTTATGAGTCAGTATTAAAAAATGTTACAGGCAGCAAGAAGTATGAAGTGAGGTAGCTCACAGGCTTCCTTTTATCTGGGTCCCATACAAATATGGTTCCTCCCCTCATTTACCATTGGGGTACTTGAGAGTTACAATTTCATCCAGAAAGCTAGCTAATTGGAATGTGCAATTTACAAGCCCAATTATCCTAATTATTCAAGAAAGTTCTTACCAATGAGAACCAGGATTGAAGTTTAACCAAGAAAAACAAAGATTGAGGTTTAACCAATCAAAACAAAGATTATTTCAATTCTATCTATCTGAGCATCTTAAAGCTTTTTATGGGGATAGTTTATCAGGGTGGGTCTCCTCAGCCTGATATGACCTGGTTTTAAGGAAATGGAGCTTAGGATGGCTTGACTTCTTCCTCTCTTGACTCCGTTTTGTATCTTTATGAGAGGAGTCCACCATATTATACCTTCCTGATCCTCACAAATATTTATTAGTATATACCTGAATAGGGTATAACAAGCAACTATAATATTATGAAGGGGGCTCTTTTATTTCTTTGTAATAGAAGAAGGAAGGGAAGGGAGAAGCACCTTACTCCTGCTAAATTCAACTGGTTAAAAATTAAATACTTGGATGGCAGAAGCTGGATTCCCAGATGGGGGTGAGCTATCAAATCAAAAGAATGAAATGTGTTTATTTCATCCATTCTAAGCAAATAGTATTTGGAAAATATCTGAAACATCTCTCAGTTCAAGATCAAATTTAAGTTATACAATTAGATTTATTCTATAATAATGCGTCATAAAAGTAGGTCATCTTAAGCTCATCTCTAAAGCATCTGTCTCTTTTGTAGTATCAAGGTAACCCCGTAATGCTAATGGTGTTGATATTTTCAGTTGCAATGTTTTAAAATCCCTAAATGTGATGTTAGCATATTTTGTGTGTCCTAGAAGCTTTGTTCAGAAGAAGAGAGATTTGTAGGGCTGGTAAGGTTCCCTGAGGTCATTTAGATGGATAGCTCTAGTCTGGTCACAGGAAGGCAGCTTAGTAGATCTTTTTCAGCTTTGACATCTATGACTCCATATTAACTCTTGAGATCTATTTATCATCTCTGATAATCTGATAAGGACAGTTTAGTTGATAAGGAAGTATTGGACACTGAACATCTTTTAGCTCATGCTTCCAGCTCTGTCTCTAGAATCATGGAGTTTATATATATATACATACATATATGTATATATATATATATATATATATATATATATATATATATATTTCAAGACTCATTTTACACAAAAGAACCCCCCAAAAAACTTTGCATATGCGCAGAAGTTATAAATTATATCATATCAAAACACAAAAAGTTTCATTGGCTTCATAACAGACCAAGGCCAAGGCTGAATTTTGACTGGGTTCTTATCAGAAAGCCAAGTTGGGGAATATTTTTCTCAGGGTTGAATTGCCCCTGCTAAGGTTTTGGCCTTGGCTATACCAGGCAGCTGCATTTCTGGCCAAAGGGGAAGAGCATTAACCTTTTAAATGCTGGCCCGCTAGGAACCTAAAGCTCTTCAATAAGGACACAATACTTTTCAACAAGAAATCACAAGGATCACAAAAGGGGTCAAAAGAGGAGTCTCAGATTTTTATCTGTTCTTTTATTGGCTTCCCACAATTAACCTCATTCCAATTCCTTGGGAGAAATTACCCCATTCTCAAGTTCATGCATCACAGAGAAAAAAAAAAACACGAGCATGGCTTGCCCAATTGTTTAGTAGAATATATCAAAGAAAAAAATGGATAGGTACTGATATATTTTCTCTTTCCTGTTTCATTATCTCTTTCAAACCTTCATTGGTTTTTATAATACAGTTCAATCTCTCTTACATTTTTTATTTGCATTATTGTCTCTTAGTTATGCTTATTTTGTTCAGCGTTAATTCGTGCAAATATTCCCCACGTTCCTCCAGATTCTTTATATTTATCATTTCTTACTGCATGGTAACATTCCATTGCATCCATATACTATAGTTGTTTTTTTTTTTTAATTCAGACATTCCCCAATTGATGGGGACCCACTTTGTTTCTACTTCCTGGAAACTATAAGGATTGTTATATAATAATTCTGTTTCATTTGACTTGATCTTCCCATAGATTCACCAAATAACGAAACTGATAAGCTTTGACTCTTTGATGTAATTTCTTTGACGTTTTTTTTTTAGAGAGAATTTCTGGTCAATATTGTAATGATCAACTGTGAACGACTTAGCTATTTTCAGCAATAAAAAGATCCAAGACAATTCTGAAGGACATATGAAAAATTCAATCCACCTCTAGAGAAAGAACCAACAGAGTCTGAATATAGATTGAAGCAAAATATTTTTTCATTTTTTGTGTGTTTTTTTGTCTGTTTTCTTTCACCACTTAGCTAGTACAGAAATGTATTCTGCATGACTATACATGTATAATATATACAATTGCTATCTTTCTTAGAAAAGTACATAAGAGTTAAAATTGGTTTAGGTCAAATTAAGTTATAAAAAGTTGTTGTAGTCACTGTTTATAAAAATTAACTTTTAAGTTATGAGGCTGTTAGTAACTTTATTACAGTGAAGTGGAGATATTAAAGAGAGGGAAATGTAGGAAGGAGGTAGAAAATATTGCCTAGCTAAATACCCTAGGTCTGAATCCAAGTGCCTCCAGACTGTGAGTGTATCTCTGAAAGCAAATCTCACCAGCCCATGACAGTGTCTCCAACCAAGCATATCACCAAACAAATGACCAGCTCCCAAGAAACTGAGCTGCAAAAGACAGTCTCTAATGCCAAGGAGGTAAGAGTTTCACCAGAGGAAGTGTCCCTCTTCAGTCCAAGTCACCAACACAGCAATCCAAATCTGAATGTTGACCAGAATCTAAAGCCTGAACCAGGAAGCTGAAATCAGAAGCTGCATCCAAAATGAGAATCTGAAATGGGAATCTGAAATCAGAGTGCCTGACTTCCTGTTCTCACCTTATAAGCACTTTTCCCCATCCAACAGTTCTCTCATGTCACATCTCAGAAACCAATCATAGTTCCTTAATTTGTCTGCACTGCTCAGGGTGGGCAGTGCTTGTGGGTTCTATTTCCAGTCTTCAAGGATGTGAATTTCCTTTTCTAGTAAAAGATTCTTCAAGTACCTGATTGACTAAGTATGAAAGGAGGAATACTCCAAATTCTTGATTGATTAAGTTAAAATAAACAAAGGGAATTAAAAATTTCCTTTCACAGGGGATGGGGTTGGAAGGAAGGGAGAAAATTTGAAAGACAAATTTTTAGAAATAAATATTAAAATTTATTTTCACATGGAATTGGAAAAATTAGATATAAAAATTAAAAATCTTTTCTGGAATTAATTTACTGTTCATCTTCTGAAGAGATAAAATGTGGTATAACCAATAGAAAGCTAACCTTGGAAGTAGGTAGGTCAGGGATTAAGGTTTGACTCGAAATATGATGTGTGACCTTAGGCAAATCATTTAATTTCTCTTCTGTAAATAGTTTTCTAAGACTATCAGTTACAGATGAGATGCTAACTTTGCTGGTAGAAGGAGTTTCCTTACCCTTGAGTTCCTTGTACCACGAAATCAGTTCTGATTCCTTCTGAGGGAAACATACATACAGGATAATTATATGGGAATAAATCTTGACCAAATGCAGGATGACTTCCACTCAAAACAAATGTAAATGATAGAAAAATTTTGGAAGATTCCTATTATTTACTCCAGCAGACATTTATTAAGTACTTACATGGTGCTTGGTGATATGCTAAGGCATCAGGATACAAAGATAAACATTTCTGGTCCTCAAGGAGCTCTACTGGAATAATATAATTTTTCTATAGATAGACAAATCAATAGAAAACATACATGGTAAATGTAAATAATTTTTTGAAGGAGGAACAAAACGTGATGTTAACAATACTTTCTTCAATTTGTTGATAGACCTGTTATCTTCCACATTATAAGCCTGGTTTTATCACTAATTCTGCATTTAATAATTTAAATTAACCAACATATGATAAGGTCTTGACCCTAGGGAATGATCATGAAAAATACTTTTCTGTTTCACTAGTGAGGTGAGAGACTATGAGTTCAAACTGCTATATACATTGTTAGACATGATCACTTGACCCACAAATTTTGCTTAATTGTTTTTCTTTGCTAAAAGAGAAGATCTGCTGTAAGAAATTTAGACCTGTTTGGAGTGATATACTGGGAAATCACTAGTGTGGCAAACCAAAGGCATCAGTGGAACTTAATGCAATGCAATGAAATAAATAGTAGAATTCAATGAAAAATAAGCATAAATATTGTTTGAAGAATAACTTGTATATGGCCAACTCCACAGGAATAACTGATAAATAGAAATAAGCAAGAAACAACTGATAAATAGAAACAAGAGCTAAATCAACTCCACTTCATTGCTAACTTGTTCTATGGGAAAAAAATACAAGACAGCTTATAGAAGGTTCACCACTTTAAGAGTTTAGAAATCAATTCATATGCTATTAACACAGCTTCAGTCTTGATTGTGACAATTATATTACAAATTACATTCTGTTGGGATAAGCACTTGTCCGTTTCTGATTTAGAATAGTGCAATAAAAGCTTCACAATATGGAATACTAATCATATAGAAATATACATTTACCAGATATACATATATCTTTTTGTTGAATGATGCCTTCTCTAGTGTGAAGGAGGGAGATCCCTGGAATTTTTAATATGACAACCTTGTTTTAAGAAACCCCAAATTCACCATTGTCCAGTGGGAACTTACCTTCAAGAAACTCCTTGACTGACTCTTGTCCTAGACTGAACCATCAAACATCCATTGAGCACTCTGAATAGGAGTGGTGCATATAGTCAAGTATTAAGAACCCTTTTCTTTTTTTTTTCTTTTCTTAGTATTTATTAGTTTTCTCTTTCTGTGTTTAAGCCTGCTCCCAGGTACCTTAACCTTGGACTACACCCTCTTTCTCAAGCCTCAGAGTAACCAGGCAGCTTTCCATCATTCCATATAATCCCTAAAGTGTAAATATAACCCCAAGTTCTTAATTGGATGGAAATTCCAATTCTTGACGTTTTTTTTTCTCCAGAAATAGTGTTCCCAAAGTCTTGGAGTTGGGTGGCTATGTGGTGTGTGTGTGTGTGTGTGTGTGTGTGTGTGTGTGTGTGTGTGTGTGTGTGTGTGACTCTGTGTAGTTGTCATAAGAGTTTTGTTTCCCTTGTCCTGATTAAAGACATGGTCTTTTGTAATTGCTTTGGTGGTTCTGCATTTTTTCAGGTTGACAAATGTAACACATACATAAATTTTAAAAGGAAAAAGAAATATTACTAAATTATTATTTCAAATTTTCCTACTCTATGTAGTATCCGTAGATCCAAGGAATAATATAAATGAATGTTATTAACAATGAAAATGTATTTGGTTGACTTTACTACTGTATTACATGATTTTGCCAGTAAGTGGAGCTCATTCATTGCTTCTGTCCTAGCCTGCCAAAACCATGGTTGATGAATCCTTTCAGAAGTCATCACCCAAAGATCACAGGATCACAGATTGAGATACTGCTGGCTTTCAGGAAAAGAAGTCAGTGGAATGACTTTTGAATTCAGAGGTCTTGATGAGAAAGTGCTAAATCAACTCCAGTTCATTGCTAGCTTGTTCTATGGGAAAAAATACAAGACACTGAATAGAAGGTTCACGACTTAAAGAGTTTAGAAATCAATTCATATGCTATTAATACAGCTTCAATCTTGATTGTGACAATTATACTACAAATTACATTCCATTGGGATAAGCACTTGTCCCTTTTTGATTTAGACTAGTACAATAAAAACTTCATAATATGGAATACTAATCATATAGTAATATACATTTACCAGATTTACACTATGAAAGATTGTAAGTTCCTAGAAGACAAGAACCCTTTAATTGTTTTCTTTGTATTCCCAGTGCCTGGCACATAGCTATTGCATGAAAAACACTTCTTACTTGCTGGACTAATTAATATACATTTATTCAAAGGCCTAAACATATGGATTTCTTGGGTGCTTCACAAAACTAGTCTTGGAATAAGGAAAATCTGGGTTCAAATCCTGCCTCTAAAACATCCTGACTCTTATCAAGTCACTTTCTTTTTCAGTTCTCCAAACAAAAACTCTTATGACCCTAATTATAGATGAGTTGCCAGTCTTCATCAGTGGAAGAAATTTCCTAACTGAAAATTCTCAGTACCAATGAAATTACAAGAGTGGGCCCCAAATGAAGAACTATAATATAAGATGGCATGTGACAAGCATCAAAAGATTGTAATTATTTGCTATGGGAATACAAATAAAGGTGTGATCTCTTGTGGATAATCAGAGAAAATTTCATGGGGCAAGTAGCATTTGAATTGGCTTTGGGAGGAATTTTTTTAATAGGTAAAGAGAGGTGAGGGAAAGGCATTTCAAATGATAGGAATAGTCTCCATTTCTGTGCTTCCTTTTTTTGTTTTTTTGTTTTTTGTTTATTTTTTTTAAACCCTTAACTTCTGTGTATTGGCTCCTTGGTGGAAGAGTGTTAAGGATGGGCAATGGGGGTCAAGTGACCTGCCCAGGGTCACACAGCTGGGAAGTGTCTGAGGCCGGATTTGAACCTAGGACCTCCCGCCTCTAGGCCTGACTATCAATCCACTGAGCTACCCAGCTGCCCCCCAATTTTTGTGCTTTCTAAGACATTCTTTAAAGTCCTTTACAAGTATACAACTCTTTTTTTTGTTACAATGCTCAAATCTGAAACTGTGGCAAAGCCAAATGCCTTGCTAAATATCAGCTGGGCCATTTCCAACATGACTGTGTTTTTAAACTTGAACATTTAGCTTTAAAGGGAAACTGAGGCTCACTTCTGCTATCTTTGGCCTGAAGCCTGGTTCAAATTTCAGACCTCCAGGGACTAAGAAAAAACTGTCCTTTAAAGTAGCCTGTGGGCGAGATCAGGCAAGCCTTGGACATGGTGTCACTGACTGTGAACTTTTATTAGCTTAATCACACTTTTAGATGGATGTATTTTAGTGAGGAGAACTGGAAAAAATCCATTTACCACAAGAAAGTAATGGGAAGTAAGAATTGGAGAGATGGAAAGATGGAAATGGTATGCTGAGAAAAGACTAGAGCTAACAGAACAACCCCAAATTCCAGCATCTTTGAATCCTAAAAGCAATATTGTTTATCAGAAGGATAGATGTCTCTCAAAAGCTAAAAAATGTTATGTTGTCTTTATTGTGACATTTCAATTGTCTGACCTTTACAACTATTTTTTTATTTTTATTGTCATGCAAAACACACTTCCTTACTGGTCCTTGTTATAAGAGCAAACTCATACATAACCAAAATTTTTTGGGGTTTTATTGGCAAAGACTCTGGAATGGTTTGCCAATTTCTTCTCCAATATTCATTTTGCAGATGAGGAAGCTGAGGCAAACAGGGTAGGTGACTTCCTTGGGGTCACACAGCTAGTAAGTGGCTTGAACTCAGGAAGATGTAATTTCCTGATTCAAAGTCCAATTCTCTATCCACTGTGCCACCTAGTTATCTCAAAAACATTTTTAGGGAAGGAAATGATGCACTCTACCTTGTCAGGAATTCCCAGCCTTTAGTGCCAGAATTTAAACATAGATTTTACAGACTAAATAAATCACATGTATATGAATAACTATGCCTAAAATTACTCAACCTAAAATTTTGAAATTGAGTTTATTCTCTTTTGCCTTCTCCTCAGTTAAAATTGAAAATAGCTTTTTGTGGTGGCAAAAAATTGGAAAATGAGGGGATGCCCTTCAATTGGGTAATGGCTGAACAAATTGTGGTATATGCTGGTGATGGAATACTATTGTACTAAAAGGAATAATGAAGTGGAGGAATTCCGTGTGAACTGGAATGACCTCCAGGAACTGATACAGAGTGAAAGGAGCAGCTCCAGGAGAACATTGTACACAGAGACTGAGACTGTGGTATAATTGAATGTAATGGACTTCCCTACTAGCAGCAATGCAATGATACAGGTCAGTTCTGAGGGATTTAGGAGAAAGAACACTATCCACATCCAGAGAAAGAACTGTGGGACCAGAAATGCAGAAGAAAAACAACTGCTTGATCACATGGGTCGATGGGGATATGATTGGTAATGTAGACTCTAAATGATCACCCTAGTGCAAATATTAACAATATGGAAATAGGTCTTGATCAATGACACATATAAAACCCAGTGGAATTGCTCATTGACTATGGGAGGGGTTGGGAGGAGGGGAAGGAAAGAAAATGAATCATGTAACCATGGAAAAATATTATAAATTAATTAATTTAATAAACTTAATTAAAAAAAAAGAAAATAGCTGCTCACATACCATCTTTTATACATTTGGCAGAGCAATGTTGGGTGTTGGAAAGAGTACTGGTCCTGGCATCAGGAGACTTGGGTTTGAATCTTATCTCTAACACTCACTGGCTTTGGGATGGTTGGCAAATTATTTAATTTCTTTAACTCTCTCTCTTTCTTCTGTAATCTAGCTCATTGTGTTTCTTCATAGAAGGTAAGCTTCCTGAGGAAAGAAACTCTTTGCTTTTCATTTGTATCCCCAGTGCTTAATTCACTGTTTGACATATAATACCTATTTAATAAATGTTTTTTTATTGATTAATTGGCTCATGTGTACTCCATAGTAAGAGGTAAGTCTGTCAAGTAGTTCCAAAGTACATTTCTCTACAAGTGACATAGGGGGAGAGGTGAAAACCACAGGGTACACTTTGAGTTTGAGAAAGACTATGTAGGACCCTGTAAGAATGAAGTATTCCCTGGAAAGCCAGTGAGTTGTTCTGTTGCCTAACACTAGGTCAGTCCCTTTCAGAGGGAAGTAATATGGAATCTTGGTTGATGCATGAGTGAATGATGGAAAACTTGCATTATTCACTAAATCCAGCCAGTCCCAGACTATATCTCATATCCCACACAGCCTCACATCCCACGTGGTACAGCAAAGCTCACATACTCACAAGGAGTGTGATATCTTGTATTGGCCTTGATACGCATCAGTCTTGCTTTCCTCACTCTGTTTTCTCTTCCTTCCTTCCTTCCTTCCTTCCTTCCTTCCTTCCTTCCTTCCTTCCTTCCTTCCTTCCACTT
>NC_058132.1:456771395-456785715 GCF_016433145.1 Gracilinanus agilis
TTTCTTTCTTTCTTTCTTTCTTTCTTTCTTTCTTTCTTTCTTTCTTTCTTTCTTTCTTTCTTTCTTTCTTTCTTTCTTTCTTTCTTTCTTTCGTTCTCCTTCTGTCTTAGAATCAATCCTAAACATCACTTCCAAGGTAGAAGAGCATTAAGGTCCAGGCAATTGGAGTTAAGAGACTTGCCCAGGGCCACACAGCTAGGATGTATCAAAGGCCATATTTGAACGCAGGTCCTGGTGCTCTTCCACTGTGCTAATTTGCTGCCCCTCCTCCAATGACTTTCAAAGGGAAGAACAAATAAAAGAATATTCTCATTGTCTTTGGAAAGGCTATACCAATCTAGTGTCCTGCAATTCCATATTTCTGGAAAGTACAATGCCAATTTAAGTGAACTTAGCCATAGCGTTCAAAATTTCTCCATTTGCTATAACTGATGCTACCATATATGGATGGAAATGGGGTTGACTGGTAAAGAACCTCTGTTTTCTTTGTGTTAATTGTCAGGCCAAAATTCACACAGATGACAGAGAATTGATCCATGCTCTGTTGCATCTCAGTCTCAGAGGCTGTATTGAATATAAAAATATTCAATAAACAAAAAAAAATTTTATCTGTAAATAGAAAGTCATGCACCAACTCTCTCTCCACTTTAGTTCTGGCTTGTAGCCTGTTGAAGTTAAATAATTTACCATCAGTGCAGAAGCTGACTTTTTGATGATGCTTTTGTTTTCATTGAAGGTGTCCAACAGCATCACATTATCCATTATTCAGAATCTGGACAAGCATACTGTCATGAAGCTATTCGACAATATTGATTAATTTCTCTGGGCAACCAAATTTTGCCATGATCTTCCACAAACCCTCATAAGTGACAGCATTACTTCCATTTGAATTGTCCCAGGAAGATTCTGAAGATCACTTGGCAAGATAAAGTCCTTTCTCAAGCTGAACTGCCAAGCATATGGACTCTATTGCAGAGTGCAATGGCAATGGCCACATTGTTTGAATGCCAAAAGCACATTGGCCTAAAATACAATTTTACAGAGAATTCACACAAAGCAAATGCTCACTTGTATAAATGGAAGTTGTATAAAGACACTCTCAAGATACTTTGAAGAACTTTTGTATTGATTGTGTGAGATGGGAGAAATTGGCTCCCAACCATCCTATGTGGTATGCCCACATCAAAGAAGGCACCATGCTCTGTAAGCAAAGCAGAATTGCAGTAGCTCCAAAGAAACATGGGATGTGCAAATTTAGAAACATTTCCAGTCCAATTGTTCATATGGGTAATTTGTGCTCAACCTGTGGTAGAGTCTCCTAGCTTACATTGGTCTGATCACAGTTCAGACACACTGTATATATACACTGATGCCAACATAGAGATGTCATTTTGGTCCTCTTTGAATATGAAAGACAACAATCAACCAAATATAGATAGATAGATGATATTATACATTTTAAAAATGTCATTCTAAGGAGAATCCATAGGCTTCATGTAATTGACAAAGGGGCCCATGATACACATAAAAATATTAAGAAAATATTAAAGTCTTGGGCAGCTGGGTAGCTCAGTGGAGTGAAGAGTCAGGCCTAGAGACAGAAGGTCCTAGGTTCAAACCCGACTTCAGCCACTTCCCAGCTGTGTGACCCTGGGCAAGTCACTTGACCCCCATTGCCCACCCTTACCAATCTTCCACCTATGAGACAATACACCGATCGGTACAAGGGTTTAAAAAAAAAAAAAAAAAAAAAAAAAGAAAATATTAAAGTCTAGATTTCTTTACTTTACATGGGTAACACAAGCACATAGACAGTCCTTTCGTTATCATTTACTCTTGTAATGTGATTAGCTCCTTTTTTTCTGTTATATAATTCCCTAATATTTTATTGGTATATAATAGTTTTGGATAGATAGCATTTATGTAGCACTTTATCGTTTTCCAGGTACTTTATAAATATTTCATTTGACCTTTACCATAACCCTATGGATGCTGTTAATTTTCCTTTTTTCAGATGAGGAAACTGAGGCTGAATAAGTTATTGACTTTCTAAAGGTCACCCAGCTAGTGAGTATTCAAGGCAGAATGTGAACTCAGGTCTTAATCATTTCAAGTCCAATGCATAGTTGCCTCTGTGCATTTCTTTTATTTATTTATTTGTTTGTTTTTGACAACAAGCTATATCCTTGGGGCATGAGTTCTAACAGGGAAGTTTCCTAAATTGAATTGTTTTGTTCCATGAATAAGTAGAGGGGAACATCAGAAGTAAGAAAGGTTTGAAAAGTGAAAGCCTTTTTAGAAACTAGGCTATACTCAAGTAGCAAACCAATAACTCTGGGTTCACTCTCACAGTTTATAATGCCATTAGCCCTGATGCTCAATATCTCTGAAGGGCTCTTTTATGAGTGTTCTCACTGTTAAAGGGGTAAAAAAGGCCAATTGACAAATAAATAGAGTATACCTTGCTTTGGGTTTAGAGTTGTAGGTCCCATCCTCCCAATGAAACATGCTGCTTTTAAATGAAACCAGCACAGAAGAAAAACCCAGTGCTCAGAAGTGTAAGGATTCAGTGGCTGACATTCCGACATAGAAAGATGCGTCTAATTACAGACACTTATTACAATTCCCAGAAGCCACTAGCTAGTCTCATCACATTGTTTTATGTACTAGCTTCATCTGAATATTTAAGCATTCTGTCCCATCAGACAATCAAGTGTTGCAAACCAAAAAATGAACTGCATTCCATAGCTAGACATCAGTGGCTAATTAGGAACCAGAATTATTTCCCAATTGTTCAATTTAGGTACAGTACATTTTCAAAAGGAAAACATCTGCATGTTGCCTGTCTGTGTACAATCTGTCAAATACAATATTAAAATGGGGAAACTGAGGGTTAAACTAGACCCACAAATGCCTGGCTATGCAA
This sequence comes from Gracilinanus agilis, assembly GCF_016433145.1. Lineage (NCBI taxonomy): Eukaryota > Metazoa > Chordata > Mammalia > Didelphimorphia > Didelphidae > Gracilinanus > Gracilinanus agilis. Next base: position 456,774,322 of record NC_058132.1, read on the forward strand.
GTATCTCTTTATCTTATGTTCTGCTAAACCCCATTCAAAATCAACCAAAGATCAAAAGCAGCTTATGTCACTAGAGAGTTTAAGGATAGTGTATTATTTTCCATTAAATGGTCCATCTCCATTTTTGAATTTTGGCTTCAGTATGGCCTAGGTTCAAATCCTACCTCTGAATGCAGCTTCCCACTCTGTGTTATCCATGCTAGCTTGCTGGTCAAGACTTAGTCTCTTCAGCCAATTCAGGAATTAAGGAAAATTAGGCTAGGCTGTCTGGTAGATATATTGCTCCTACCTTGACAACCAAGTTTAGTTTTCTTATTCCTTGAATGACAAAATGACACAAACCCATTGATCAAAGCTTTTCTACCTTGGTAGGAATTGCCAGATATTGTGTTCTATTCATGGGCACAATCTTCGACAATCTAGGATCACTTCCACATGATCATGAGAAAATCAAGGAAGACTTCAGTGGGTTTTGGAGAGATTATCTCTTGTCACTCTCCTGTCTTCATCTACAATGTAAGAAAAATGATAGGGTTTTCTTCCAGATTATCTATAGGCCTGCTTGCTTTTCCTTCAACAATTTTTCCTTGTTTTGTTAGGTTTATAATTTTTTTCTACCAAACTCCCCCATGTTTTATGAACAAACTTGTTTTCTTGAACTTGTATTGCCTTTGGCTGTTACATCATTTGACCTGGCATAGATGTAAAATATTTTTTGGTGGAAGCAATTTTTGGGATTCCTTTAACCTTTTCATTGTGATTCTTTTTGCTATTAGTTAAGCTCCTCTAAGTTATATATTTAAGGATGAAATACTTCCCTCACATATACACTGAGTCGTGAGCAATGTAATGTGTTTGTTTCAGATGAATTCCAAACTTCTCTCCAGCCTCACCTTCAACTTCCAAATCTCAATTGAGTTGAAAGAATTGTTCAAAAGTCACAAATACTTTGATTGTTATTGAGAGATGCAACCTCATCTCCATTTGATTTGATGAATACTATATGGGTGAGAAGGAAATGGTAAATCATTTTAGAATCTCTGCCAAGAAAATCCCAAATGGTCTGACAAAAAGTCAGACATAACTGAAATGACTGAGCAAGAACAAAAAATTCAGTGGTTGGAAAAGTGATTTGGAGAAGATTTGGGTAGCTTGTTTTGATGCACAGATGTGATGTTACAGTTGGACTGTGGAATTTGTGTTGAATATTTTCCTGTAACTAGAAAGCTCCACAGAGAGAAGACTTAGTAAGTCTCAGTTTGGAAGAAAACTTGGACAAAGATACATAGCTTATGAAGAGAACCAAGATTCTAATCTTCACCATTTGGCATTGGGTCCTGTGTTCTTTCCTTTAAGCAGAGACTGGAAGATAAAATCAGAGAATTTCATAACTGAAAGTGACTTTTGAGATCATTTAGTCCTAGATTGTGGCTCCATGAAGTCTGTACCTAAGGTCACACAGCTGGTTAGTAGTAGAGCTACTCAATGGTTTTTTTTTAACTATACCATATCTGATTCCAAACTCCGAATCATATTCCCAAATTTCTAACAGATGGTAAAAATCAGATATTTCAGAGAAGGTTCGATCCCCTTTGGGACTTCACTTTTCTGATTGGCTAGGTATAGGGCCAGTCCTAGGCAAAATTATAAAATCAGTGACATTTGTCTTTCCTCTTTTCCTATTTCTCCTTCTAGGGCTTCTCTCTCCCCATTTCTATTTTTCTTTCAAGGGGATATTGCCTAAACATTTCCTCATTGTTTTCCCTTTAGTTGGTTGTCAACCAATGTATTATTTGATGAGGCTTAATCACGATGAGACTTAAGCAGAGGCTCAATACTCTGAGATATTTACATTTTAAGAGGTCATTCTTTAATGACCAAAAAAAACCTTCATGATCCAATGGAATAAAAATATAATGGTATGATGACATGAAGTATTATTTAATTTGAGTCAACAAACTTTTAAAATCATAGACCTAGAAAGTACCTTAAAAGTAATCAGTCTAACCCTCCTCTCATTTTACGAATGAGGGTACTGAGACAGAAAGAGGTTAAAAGTAACTTGTCATATGGGTTTTAAGTAGAAAAGCCTCCATTTGAACCCAAGTCTTTGGATTCCAGAACTTGCTGGATGATCCTGAGCAGATCATCTTACCTTCTCAGGGCTCTTAGTAATTCCCTAAATCTATCATTTGCAGTGAAGGTGCCAATCTATGGGAACGTGGGCAAGTAACTTAACCTCTCCAGGTCTCAATATCCTCATCTCTAAAATGAGTGTTGGATTAGATTACTTCTATGGTTTAGATCTGTGTCCCTAAATATTTGCTAGATCAAATTAAATATTACTTTTGTATCATTCTTTGTTGTAGTTGTTCGGTCATTTTAATAGGGTCCACTTCTTTGTAACCTCATTCGGGGTTTTCTTGGCAAAGCTACTGAAGTATTTTGTCATTTCCTTCTCCAGCTCATTTTACATATGAGGAAACTGAGGCAAACAGTTTCAAGTGACTTGTCCATGGTCAACAGCCAGTAAGTATTTGAAGTTGGACTTGAACTTAGAGAGATGAGTCTTCCTGACTCCATGTCAGATACTCTGTCTACTGTGCCAGGGGTCTGCCTCCCCTATAATTCCACTGTTATATTTCATTCCATTGGATCATGAAGATTCTTCATCTTGAAGTTCCCCATATTACTCAAATCACAGGTCCAGTTCCTATTCCTTTGCACAAGGCATGGTGCAAGGTGCCAGGTTTATAAAGACAAAATTTTTGTTACAAAGTTTCTGACTTTGCAGTCTATACATTCTATTGTGTCAATATTTTGATATCCCTTTCAAATCATACCATGTAGACAGGATGGCAGCAAAGTGCAATGGAAAAATGAATTATGAGATTTGAAGTCAGAAGAGCTGATTAAATTCATACTCTGCTACTTATAGCCTGTGTGACCACAGATCAATTTCTTTGACTTCTCCAGGATTCTGTCTCCTCATCTTTAAAATGAGGGAATTGGTCTATTGCAGTGGTTCCCAAACTTTTTTGGCCTACTGTCCCCTTTCCAGAAAAAATATTACTTAGCCCCCTGGAAATTAATTTTAAAAAATATTTTAATAGCAATTAATAAGAAAGATAAATGCACCTGTGGCCATCACCGCTGTCCTGGATCACTGCAGCACCCACCAGGGGGTGGTAGCGCCCACTTTGGGAATCACTGATCTATTGCCTCTAAGATCTCTTCCATCTTTCTAAATCTGTGATCTCATAATCTGGTGCCCACAGTTTCAAGTCTTGTTCTGGATGTCTAAACTAGTCAAAAGGAGACAAAAATAGGGGAAAAAAGATTAAAAGACTTGAGGGTAGTGAGGCAACAGCCATTCTCTTTCCTTATTGTGGGTGGTAATAGAGATAGTCTGAAAAGAGGGGATCTCCTAACTACAAAGTGACTAAATATAAGCGATTACTCCTATTCCTGAATTTCTGAGAGGGAATGACAAGGCAAGTGTTTGATTTAGAAATCAAGGCCCACTGCTTCCTTCAGGGGTAGAACAAGCAACGTTTAGCGTTGTCAGGGATGATTGCCTGACTTCTCCTCTTGGATTTTGAGGGTAAACGAGTTCCCAGACTGGCACAGCAGAATACAAGTTTCTATCTCTATTAAGATGCCTGGTGTAACTCCTTGTTGTGTGGCCCTATCACGATACTATTTGTCTCTGAGGCCCCTGGTACTGATTGTGGACAGATTTCCAATACTGACTGGAATTAAAGTCCTAGGAATTCAAAATTCCCTGAGAATTAAAGCTACTTGCTGAAATGAAAGCAAGCAAGTAACCTGCTTATCCTCCTAGTTATAAAATGTCAGAAAGACCACTCACTGTTCACAAATTTTTTTTTGTTTTTAGTGCCTGCCCACCCATATTAGTGAGGAGCTGCACTGTCAGTACAATCATCTTGAAAACTACAGAAAAAAAGTAAAACTCAAATTCAAACCAGTCTGGCTTTCAAAATCCTCCTTCCCCTTTGCACATCCCCATCCTCATCTGTCAATGGAAGGAGTTGGACTCAATGACCTCTGTGGTTCCTTCTATGTCCTGATGTTCTATGATTGTGCAAATTTTGCTAACTTTTTTTTTAAAAATCAGAATGTCTCCTTCAGAATTTCCACTCTAACCAATATAATTAGCTTCTCATTCCCTAGTGATTTAACTCCCATGCCTATAGTTTGTCATGAACCATTACTCTTACAGTGAAAACTGCCCTTCTAACCATAAGCTAGTGTAGAATCAAGAAATTTCATCCAGCTTTTTTTAATTGTATAGAGGATGAAAGTGAGGCTTAAAAAAGTCCAAGACTTATTTCCTCAAGACTACACAAGGAATGGTGGGAGAGCAAGGTATTAGGACCCAGATCTCCTGGCTCTTGTCTAGTGTTCTTTCATATATCATTCATATATCATAGTGTTTCATACTTACCTACTTCTTGTTTTCTCTGCCTATCTTCACTCTCCCTTACTCTGCTCTCTCATTAGATTGCCTTTTTATCTAATAAAAGCACACTAATTCAGAAATCTATTTTTTTGCCTAGCTTCATTTTTCTTATTTTGTTTCACCTCCCCTCACTCCTTCCACATGTGTTTTACATCCCTTGAAAGCTGCTTCAAAACTGATCTGTTCCATAAAGACTTTTTTTGATGACCCTCTATCTATGTCTGATTCTGTCATTAGTCAGAATTCCATTAGCATGTAAAGGTATTCAGTGGATGCAGTGAAAGGATTTTATTAAATGTCTTCTATATCCCTTCCAATTCTAAACTTCTATAAGTCTATCTTGATTTCAGCAAAGAATTTGACATGAAGTCCCATGATATCCTTGTGATAAGATGATAAAATGTGAGCTCAAGATAGGTCTATTAGAAAAACTCAGGGCTGTTTGAAAAATCACCCAGTGATGATCAATGTCTGTGTCAAATGGGAGATTCTCTAGTGGCGATGCCCTAAAAGAATATGCCCTGGCCTTGGGTTATTCAACATTTTTATCAGTAATTTGATGAGAACACAGAAGGCATACATTTTCAGATGACACAAGGCTGGGTGGGATGGATAACCAATTCTAAAGATGAAAGAAAAAAGATTTAAAGCTCAACCAGTTGGAACATTGGAAACACCTGGAAATTGATACGATGAAATTCAATGTATTCCATGAATACTGTATGTAAAGTCTGGCACTTAGGCTAAACAGAAAATCCACTGCCCAAAATCCACCTTTGTATGATGGTGACATGAGTCAGAAGTAGTTTATGTCAAAAAGATCCAGGAATTTCTTTTTATCATAAATTTAACATGAGCCCAAAGTATGGTATGGCTGCCAAACAAACAAACCCTGCCAAAAACAAATACTTTTGTGGGATGGGGAAAGTGTGCAGACACATTATTTCATTGTTGTAAGAGATCTTGTCATGTGGAATCCCTTCTGTTTGGCAACTCCTCTATAATTCATAGGGGATTGCCTAGGGACATTTAAAGGGGGAAGGGGATGAGGAACTGACTTACCTGTGATCATATGGTCAGAGACACTATTTAAACCCTGAGTCCAAGCCTTCTACCTATTTTGCCACAAGGTCTCTCACTGCAGCTTAGACTGCATTAATAGAAGGATGCTGTCCAAACCATGCAAACCAATAATCCCATTCTATTTTGTGCTCATTAGACCACATAAAGAGTTGTTGTTGCTATTGTCATTCAGTTGTAGCAGTTGTGTTTGACTCTTTAAGACCTCCTTTGGAAGTTTTCTTAGCAAAAAAGTTGTAGTGGTCTGCAGTTTCCTTCTCCAGATCATTTTATAGATGAGGAAACTGAGGCAAATGGGGTTAAGTGATTCATTCAGGGTCACACAGCTAGTAAGAATCTGAGGCCAGATTTGAATTCATGATGACATGAAGATGAATTTCCTGATTCCAAGCCCAATGCTCCATCCACTGTTCCACATGTTGCCACACAAGATGTTTTATATACAATTCTACATGACATGATTAGGTAAGTCACTTAGAATTTCTGAGTTAATTTTTTCCTCTATGAAATGGTGATAACATTTAAAGCTAAAAGAGACTTCAGACTCTATCTAGTCTCATTTCATTTTACAGAGAAAGAAATTGAGGCCCAGTGAACTAAAATGACTTGTCTAGGGTCATAGAGTTGGAAAGAAGCAGGGTTGGGATTAAAATCTAGACCTTTTAATTCCAAATCCAGTGTTCCTTTCACAGTACCACATATAATGGTAGTAAGAAAAACATTTAATAAATGTTAAATTCCATATAAATGTTATCTATTTTTAGTACTATAATTCTTGGCATCAAATTTCAGAAGAGACATTGATAAAAGGGGTATTAATAAAGGAGTGATCGAGATGGTGTCTATGACAGAATACAAACTACCCTCTATGAAGGGTTGTTAGAGAACCTGGGGATATTTAGCCTTGAGAAGAGAAGGCCCAGGAGAAAAATGATCGCTATCTTCACATATTTTCTTTCAGGTAAAAGAAGAACTAATTATGTTCTGTGAAGCCAAAAGGGCAAAACGAGTCCAATTAATGGAAACTGAAAATAGATTTGGTTTCAATATAAAGAAGTAAAAAAGAATTATTTGAAAATGGAATATACTACTTGAGAAGGATGAACTCACTTTTACCTGGATTCCAGCACTGTCTAGCTATCCACTTATCAGATATTTTGTGGAAACTGGGACTAGATAACCTCTATTGGTTCTTTCAGCCTTAATAATCTATGATCCTTTACTTAGTTGTCATTACATTTACTTGCATTTGCTGATACATTTTCCCATGTTCTTTGAGCAGTTTTATGTCAATCAGCAAACATATATTGAGGATTCCAATAAAGACAAAAGAAAAACAAACAAAAACCTGTCCCCATTCTCAAGCAGCTTGGTCTAATGGCTGAGAATCTGTGCAGACAACTAGGTACAAACATGATATATACAGGCTAACCTGCAAATAATCTCAGAGGTAAGATACTAAGATTAAGAGGGATAAGAAAAATTCCTTGCAGAAGGCAAGACTTAATCTGAGACCCAAGACCAGGTAAGCCAAGAAATGGGGATGAGGAAAGAGTTCCACACATGGGGAATGTACCATAGATACACCCTCAATAATAAGAGAGAAATTGAGAATAGGGGAGGGTTTGGATGAAAAGAAAATGAGTTTACTTTTGAAAATATGAGGAATTGGGATATACTGTTGTGCAAAGATTCACTGGAACACAGAGTATGCATAGGAAAATATGGAGCTGGGGAGAGTAAGGAACCAGAAAAAGTAGGAAAATGCCAGGTTATAATGAATTTTAAAAGTCAAACAGAGGATTTTACATTTGATCCTGGAGGTAATAGGGAACCACTGAAGTTTACTGAGTAGAAGGATGAAATGGGCAGATTTGTGCTTTGTCACTTTGAGAGCTCAGTGGAAGATGAACACAACTGGGGAGAAATTTGTGGCAGAAAGATTAACCAGAAGACATTTGCAATAATCCAGGTGAGAGGAGGAGATAAGGGTCTTCCTGGGTTGGTAACACCAGAGGAGAGAAAGAGAAATATGAGAGATAGAGTGAAAGTAGAATCGGCAGGATGTGGTAACAGATTGCATATGGAGGACGAGAGACTAAGGAGTTGAGGATGACACATATTGTGAGCCTGAGTGACTGAGAGAATGGTTGTACCCTCAACAATAAGAGAGAAATTAAGAATAGGGGAGGGTTTGGATGGAAAGAAAATGAATTTACTTTTGATATGTTGAGTTTAAGATGTCTTTCAAACATCTAGTTAATTTGCCCAATAGGTAGTTGGTGATGAGGCACTGGAGGTCAAGAGAAAGTTTAGAACTGGGCAGAGAGATCTGAGAATCATGTGTAATCTGACCTCCCAGTTAGACTATAAACTGCTTAAGGTTGGGGCAGTGACTGGCAATTCATTTAGATTCCTCTAACTAGCCTAGCTCATTGTTTTTCATTATGCAGGCGCTTTCAATGATGTTGGCTGACTGACAATTGATGTAGCTAAAAGCAAGAGAAGGTATGCATGGGAATAAGAAAACCTTGGTTTGCTACTGTTTAAGTTTCCTTTGTTTGAGGGGTTCATGAAAGCTTTTTTTCCATTTCTGCCAAGAGATTGGAATTGGTTATTCTATTACATGCCACACTTCTGGGTACTTATAGTTTCATTGTATGCCACATGTATGAGGGGGGTCAATAGCTTGACAACTAGATGTCACAATGGATAGAACAACATGTCTAGAATCAGAAAAACCTGAAATCAAATACAGCCTCTAGTAAGTCACTTACTCCTTGTTAGCCTCTATTTCCTCACCTGTGAAATGAGCTGGAGAAGGAAATGGCAAACCCCTCCAGTATCTTTCCCAAGAAAGCTCAAAATGGGGTCATGAAGAGTTGGGAACAGCTAATACAATAAAAAGACAAGAATAATAACAGTATAGAGAATCTACTTAGCACAACATTCAATAAGTTCCTACTTACAAATGTAGCCTGATAATCAATCAACAAACATTTATTAAATACTTACTATGTATAAAGTCTAAATAATAACAAAATAATGAAGATGTACTGAGAGGAATTTTAAAAATATTCAGAATCACTAACAGAAATTTTAGCAACATTTTATTGTGCAAACTATGAAAACTATATTTCTATCAAGAAATGCTATTTGGGTCACATGTGGTAACTACATTAAATAGAAGAATTTACAAAAGAATAAAAATTTATGCAATTTACCAACTCACTCCTTAATTTTTTTTCACATCCTTAATTTTTATAGGGTTTGCAAATAAGAATGACATAGAATGGCAGACCTTGGCTAGGTGTTCACAGTCAAAATAATATCACTGTTTTTGTTCAAACATCTCTACAGATAGGATGATTATAGAAGAGATTACTGTGATTAGATTGGAAGCTCCTTGAGGGCAGGCACTGTATTTTGCCTTTTTTGTATCACCAGCTCTTAGCATAGTACCTGGCACATAAATGATATTTGATTCATTTTATGGATGATTGGCTTGACCTTAAAACCACATACCATAATAAAACAGTCCATTATTGAGAGGCACCATTAAGAAGAACAATGAAATGGGGCTCGGTTGTCTTGTGTTTGAGTCTAACTGTGTGTCCTCAAAGTAGTGGTTTTTACCTCTCTGGGCCTCTGTGTACTCATCTGCACCATAATGATAATGATAACATTGATATCTAGCATTTATTTATACAGCATTTTAAGTTTTACAAAGCATTTTACATGTTAACTTATTTGATCCTCTCAACAATCCTGTGAAGCAAAGACCGTTATTATTCCCATTTTGCAAATGAGTAAACTGAATCTGAGAGAAATTAAGTTTCTTGACTTTGTTCAAATATTACTAAGTATTTGAGAGAGGATTTGAATTCAGGTCTTCCTGACTTGGAGTCCAGGAAGTACATAACTGCCTACCAGGAGGAGATTCAAAGATAAACTCTCCAAAGTTTCTTCTAGATTTATTTTTCTAACATGTTTCAAGAGATCTGTGATTTCATCTGTGTTTATATTCCTTCCACCAAGGAAGTCTAGTGTCTAACAGGTGGCAAGCCATTGTGAGTTGCCTTGGTCAAAGACAATCATTGCCTAATAACTAAAATTCTGCAGAAGAGTCTTCATGGATTTGTCAATCAATAAAAATTTATTAAGCATCTTCTATATGCTAAGCAATGTGCTGAGGGATACAAAAAGAGACAAAATACAGCCCTGACCTCAAAGAGCTTACAATCTAATGGTAGAAATCTCTTTTACAATCATTGATACAAACTGATTGTAGAGATGTTTGAAGAAGTACAGTGATATTTTGAAGGTGAACACTAGCCTAGGTCTGCCAGTCAATAATTCCTACCTGCAGACTCTATAAACAAAATAAAAGAATGAGTTGGTAAATATAAGTGTGGTTCCTCAGATTTATAATTCAGGCTTTATAATTCACCAGCACTTCTGGAACTTTTCCATCTTGGTAGCATCTATCCAGTGTTGTGCTCTTATTGGGATAGCCTTTCATCCAACCTGGGGTCACCTCTGTACTATAAGGAGGTATAAGAATAGGACTAGGCTACTATATCTTTGATATTACTCCTAAATTTGGAAGCGTTTGCCTAAATAAACACTTGTGCTGAATTCTTTGCTGCATGCATATATTTGATGCTTTAACATTTCAATTTCGAATCACGTTGTCTGGATAAACTATAGATGGACAGACAGAATACTGCATTGGTACTCTCAGATACTAAACAAAGGATGGCCTCTAATGAATTTCATAGATCTCTTTGTGAGCATTTACAAGTAAATGATGAGAATATTACAGAATGAGAAGCTTAAGAGGGCTTTGACCTCTAGAAGGTAGAAGTGCCCACACTCATAAAATCATAGCTAAGAAAGTTTTAATCAAAGATTCATGGATACATAGGTTTAAAGCTGAAGGGACCCTAGAGGTCATCTAGTTGAACTTCCTTTCTTTTTTTTTATAGAAGAGGAAACTGAGGCCTAAGAAAAGTTAGGTTACTTGTCCATAAAGATCATAAATGGCAGACCAGGATTTAACTTCAGGTCTTCTGACAAAAAAACCAATGTCTTAATCTAATTCATAAGTCTTTATTAAGTGTCTTTATATGCCATGAACTGTGCTACACCTAGAGATTCAGAGGCAAAAATGAAAAAGTCCCTGTCCTCAATGAAACTATTTTCAATTGGGAGAGACATCCAAAACACTCTCCCTCTCCCTCTCTCTCTCTCTCCCTCCTTCCCCCCCCCTTTCTCTCTCTCTCTTTCTCTCTCTCATCATGTATAATATATTCATATATCCACCCATCCATTCATCTCTCTCTCTCTCCATCTATCCATCTATGTGTCCATCCATCTATCTATCCATCTGTATCTCTCTCTCTCTGTCTCTAATTGATAGATGATCTATGTATCCATATGTTATCCATACATCCATCCATCTCTCTTTCTCTTTCTCTCTATCCATCTTTCCATCTATGTATCCATCCATCCATCTATCCATCCATCTCTTTCTCTCTCCATCTATGCATCCATCTGTGCATCCATCCAATGTTCTATCTATCTATCTATCTATCTATCTATCTATCTATCTATCTATCTATTCATCTTTCTCAATATATGTGTATATGTGTATGTATATATAGATGTATGCACATGTAGGTATATATAACAATATATCTATAAATATATATATATATATGTATATATATTTGTTAATTTCATAGCCATCCCCTTTTCCTCATTCATGCACCTATTCACTTAGGACAAGCCAAACCAACTCTTGCCTAGACTATTGTTATAATAATATG